>NC_051216.1:48171798-48204298 GCF_015220715.1 Pygocentrus nattereri
CAGAGGGAGAGTGACGTCACTCATCCAGACAGAGTTACGGTTCACTTTGATTGGCCAAGTGTTGATAAACCTGAGATTCAGTTTTAGACGTTCTATAAGCTGATAAACTCAAAGAAGGCCGGGTCTCCATGGTGGAGGGTGAGCTGTAGCTCAGCTCTGATGGAGCTCGTCTCATCACCGTTACTGCAGATGCAGCCCTGCAGGAGAATAAACACCAACAACACTGACCAGAGTGACCACAAACACATCAACTGACATGAGGACACTAGAGGCGTCTCCAGAAACACTACGAGGAGAAGATCAGCTGACTGGTGGATCCGTATGACCTGCACATCTCCAGAGTTCAGAACATTCCAGTGTGAGATTTTATAAAAACTAATAAAAGCGGCTGCAAAACCGCCAAAACTCTCAAATAATAAACTCACACAGAAATAAAGACGAAGCTTCTTATTCACCAGATTCTCACCTGAATTTTCCGTTCCACCTTAAATGGAGCTACACTGAGGTTCCATAAGCGGAGAACGAATCTCAAAATATGGAGCCAAAATCAGCCTCAATAACTGCGTGAATTCACATCAATAAAGCCATTAATTTACTTCAATAAATGCTCCTTAATCAGCAAATACCTCAAACCTCTGCAGGGAGGTAATCAGCCATTAAAGCAGCTGATCTAACGCCGCGTCCCAAACCACACGCTTCTTCGCCTACTACACTAATGAGTGCACTTCTAATAGGATAAGCACTACTTTTGCAGACTATTCAGAGAGCTAGTACGCGGTTTGGAATGTGAGGATAATAAGCGGTTCTGCGCTCTTCCTCACAGTAACTGAGATCTTCCTCGTCTCCTCTTCTATAGAGTCTCTGTTCTAGTGCGGTTCTGCGCTCTTCCTCGCAGTAACTGAGATCTTCCTCGTCTCCTCTTCTGTAGAGTCTCTGCTCTATTGAGGTTCTGCGCTCTTCCTCACAGTAACTGAGATCTTCCTCGTCTCCTCTTCTGTAGAGTCTCTGTTCTAGTGCGGTTCTGCGCTCTTCCTCACAGTAACTGAGATCTTCCTCGTCTCCTCTTCTGTAGAGTCTCTGTTCTAGTGCGGTTCTGCGCTCTTCCTCACAGTAACTGAGATCTTCCTCATCTCCTCTACTGTAGAGTCTCTGTTCTAGTGCGGTTCTGCGCTCTTCCTCACAGTAACTGAGATCTTCCTCGTCTCCTCTTCTATAGAGTCTCTGTTCTAGTGCGGTTCTGCGCTCTTCCTCACAGTAACTGAGATCTTCCTCGTCTCCTCTTCTGTAGAGTCTCTGTTCTAGTGCGGTCCTGCGCTCTTCCTCACAATAACTGAGATCTTCCTCGTCTCCTCTTCTGTAGAGTCTCTGCTCTATTGAGGTTCTGCGCTCTTCCTCACAGTAACTGAGATCTTCCTCGTCTCCTCTTCTGTAGAGTCTCTGTTCTAGTGCGGTTCTGCGCTCTTCCTCACAGTAACTGAGATCTTCCTCGTCTCCTCTTCTATAGAGTCTCTGTTCTAGTGCGGTTCTGCGCTCTTCCTCACGGTAACTGAGATCTTCCTCATCTCCTCTACTGTAGAGTCTCTGTTCTAGTGCGGTTCTGCGCTCTTCCTCACAGTAACTGAGATCTTCCTCGTCTCCTCTTCTGTAGAGTCTCTGCTCTATTGAGGTTCTGCGCTCTTCCTCACAGTAACTGAGATCTTCCTCATCTCCTCTTCTGTAGAGTCTCTGTTCTAGTGCGGTTCTGCGCTCTTCCTCGCAGTAACTGAGATCTTCCTCGTCTCCTCTTCTGTAGAGTCTCTGTTCTAGTGCGGTTCTGCGCTCTTCCTCACAGTAACTGAGATCTTCCTCGTCTCCTCTTCTATAGAGTCTCTGTTCTAGTGCGGTTCTGCGCTCTTCCTCACGGTAACTGAGATCTTCCTCATCTCCTCTACTGTAGAGTCTCTGTTCTAGTGCGGTTCTGCGCTCTTCCTCACAGTAACTGAGATCTTCCTCGTCTCCTCTTCTGTAGAGTCTCTGTTCTAGTGCGGTTCTGTAGTCTTCCTCGCAGTAACTGAGATCTTCCTCGTCTCCTCTTCTGTATAGTCTCTGTTCTCGTGCGGTTCTGCGCTCTTCCTCACAGTAACTGAGATCTTCCTCGTCTCCTCTTCTGTAGAGTCTCTGTTCTAGTGCGGTTCTGCGCTCTTCCTCACAGTAACTGAGATCTTCCTCGTCTCCTCTTCTGTAGAGTCTCTGTTCTAGTGCGGTTCTGCGCTCTTCCTCACAGTAACTGAGATCTTCCTCGTCTCCTCTACTGTAGAGTCTCTGTTCTAGTGCGGTTCTGCGCTCTTCCTCGCAGTAACTGAGATCTTCCTCGTCTCCTCTTCTATAGAGTCTCTGTTCTAGTGCGGTTCTGCGCTCTTCCTCGCAGTAACTGAGATCTTCCTCGTCTCCTCTTCTGTAGAGTCTCTGTTCTAGTGCGGTTCTGCGCTCTTCCTCACAGTAACTGAGATCTTCCTCGTCTCCTCTTCTGTAGAGTCTCTGTTCTAGTGCGGTTCTGCGCTCTTCCTCGCAGTAACTGAGATCTTCCTCGTCTCCTCTTCTGTAGAGTCTCTGTTCTAGTGCGGTTCTGCGCTCTTCCTCACAGTAACTGAGATCTTCCTCGTCTCCTCTTCTGTAGACTCTCTGTTCTAGTGCGGTTCTTCGCTCTTCCTCGCAGTAACTGAGATCTTCCTCGTCTCCTCTTCTGTAGAGTCTCTGTTCTAGTGCGGTTCTGCGCTCTTCCTCGCAGTAACTGAGATCTTCCTCGTCTCCTCTTCTGTAGAGTCTCTGTTCTAGTGCGGTTCTGCGCTCTTCCTCACAGTAACTGAGATCTTCCTCGTCTCCTCTTCTGTAGAGTCTCTGTTCTAGTGCGGTTCTGCGCTCTTCCTCACAGTAACTGAGATCTTCCTCGTCTCCTCTTCTGTAGAGTCTCTGTTCTAGTGCGGTTCTGCGTTCTTCCTCACAGTAACTGAGATCTTCCTCATCTCCTCTTCTGTAGAGTCTCTGTTCTAGTGCGGTTCTGCGCTCTTCCTCGCAGTAACTGAGATCTTCCTCATCTCCTCTCCGGTCTTCAGTGTGAGGAATGACGAACAGTCTCTCTTCACTCCAAACTCTTGGGAAACTGGATGAGTTTTCCGGTTTTCAGATCTGCTGCATCTCATTGGAAAGTGTTTCAGAGGAATTCGGGCAGAGTTACGGTTTCTAGGCTATGAAGAACCAACTGGGTGAGCCAGTCTGCTACAGCGCCACCCTGAGGCAGAGCAGAGCTGCAGCTCTAGTTAGTTAAAAACACCAGAGACAGAAGCTGATAAACAATCAGCTTCACTGAGTCTGGATTGGAGAGTCTGTTTTACCCTTACAATCAACATAACGTCATAATAAGTTTATTTTCAGGGAATTTTGAGACGTCTAATCCATCCCGGACCTTCACTTTCGCTGTTATCATCATCATCATTCACTTCATCTGTGAGTGGTCGTAGTGTTTTGGCTCAGAGGTGTGTAGTAAAGTTCTAGTTGAGACAATTGAACAGAGCTGTTTTTTAGGTTCAGTGCTGTATTTAATGAGTGGTTTTCAGTGTTTTAATGCTGGCCAATGACTTTTAACCTCCAGGTCATCCGGTGGGATGCTCAGGCTGCTGGCCTGTGTGTGGTGGAGGCTGCCGGACCCTCGGGGTGACTCAGCTGGAGAAACACACAATAAGAGCAGGCTGAAGAGCCAAGCTGAGAACTTGTGCTCAGAAATGTTCTAAATTTAGTTCTAGACAGTGATATGTTCTATAATGCCGCGTTGAAATGGGACAATTAGTGCATAACGATAATGCTAATTTCTGCTAGCGCCCCTATGGCATTTCTGATATAATGTTTGCGCCAAGCTAATGGCGATTGTAAAATTGGTACATACCAAAAATCTCATTTTAAATACTGAAGTAAAACGCGCTGAATGTCTTTTCTTTCAGTGTCAATGTTTAAGCAGATTTCTAACAGAAAAATCATGTTTGTGTGAATTTCCATTAGCTTAGTGCTAATATTCTATGAGAAATCCCATAGGGGCGCTAGCAGGAATTAGCATTATTGTAGGTGTATTTTGACATTAATATTCACTGAAGTCAGTATCTAAAGTGACTGACCGCTCAGCACGCGGTGTTCGTGAGTCACTGTCTAAAGTGACTGACCGCTCAGCACGCGGTGTTCGTGAGTCAGTGTCTAAAGTGACTGACCGCTCAGCGTGCGGTGTTCGTGAGTCAGTGTCTGAAGTGACTGACCGCTCAGCGCGCGGTGTTCGTGAGTCAGTATCTAAAGTGACTGACCGCTCAGCGCGCGGTGTTCGTGAGTCAGTGTCTAAAGTGACTGACCGCTCAGCGCGCGGTGTTCGTGAGTCACTGTCTAAAGTGACTGACCGCTCAGCGCGCGGTGTTCGTGAGTCACTGTCTAAAGTGACTGACCGCTCAGCGCGCGGTGTTCGTGAGTCAGTGTCTGAAGTGACTGACCGCTCAGCGCGCGGTGTTCGTGAGTCAGTATCTAAAGTGACTGACCGCTCAGCGCGCGGTGTTCGTGAGTCAGTGTCTAAAGTGACTGACCGCTCAGCGCGCGGTGTTCGTGAGTCACTGTCTAAAGTGACTGACCGCTCAGCGCGCGGTGTTCGTGAGTCACTGTCTAAAGTGACTGACCGCTCAGCGCGCGGTGTTCGTGAGTCAGTATCTAAAGTGACTGACCGCTCAGCGCGCGGTGTTCGTGAGTCAGTGTCTAAAGTGACTGACCGCTCAGCGCGCGGTGTTCGTGAGTCACTGTCTAAAGTGACTGACCGCTCAGCGCGCGGTGTTCGTGAGTCAGTGTCTAAAGTGCCTGACCGCTCAGCGCGCGGTGTTCGTGAGTCACTGTCTAAAGTGACTGACCGCTCAGCGCGCGGTGTTCGTGAGTCAGTATCTAAAGTGACTGACCGCTCAGCACGCGGTGTTCGTGAGTCAGTGTCTAAAGTGACTGACCGCTCAGCGCGCGGTGTTCGTGAGTCAGTGTCTAAAGTGACTGACCGCTCAGCGCGCGGTGTTCGTGAGTCAGTGTCTAAAGTGACTGACCGCTCAGCGCGCGGTGTTCGTGAGTCAGTGTCTAAAGTGCCTGACCGCTCAGCGCGCGGTGTTCGTGAGTCAATGTCTAAAGTGACTGACCGCTCAGCGCGCGGTGTTCGTGAGTCAATGTCTAAAGTGACTGACCGCTCAGCACGCGGTGTTCGTGAGTCAGTGTCTAAAGTGACTGACCGCTCAGCGTGCGGTGTTCGTGAGTCAGTGTCTGAAGTGACTGACCGCTCAGCGCGCGGTGTTCGTGAGTCAGTATCTAAAGTGACTGACCGCTCAGCACGCGGTGTTCGTGAGTCAGTGTCTAAAGTGACTGACCGCTCAGCGTGCGGTGTTCGTGAGTCAGTGTCTGAAGTGACTGACCGCTCAGCGGGCGGTGTTCGTGAGTCAGTATCTAAAGTGACTGACCGCTCAGCGCGCGGTGTTCGTGAGTCAGTGTCTAAAGTGACTGACCGCTCAGCGTGCGGTGTTCGTGAGTCAGTGTCTGAAGTGACTGACCGCTCAGCGCGCGGTGTTCGTGAGTCAGTATCTAAAGTGACTGACCGCTCAGCGTGCGGTGTTCGTGAGTCAGTGTCTGAAGTGACTGACCGCTCAGCGCGCGGTGTTCGTGAGTCAGTATCTAAAGTGACTGACCGCTCAGCGCGCGGTGTTCGTGAGTCAGTGTCTAAAGTGACTGACCGCTCAGCGCGCGGTGTTCGTGAGTCACTGTCTAAAGTGACTGACCGCTCAGCGCGCGGTGTTCGTGAGTCACTGTCTAAAGTGACTGACCGCTCAGCGCGCGGTGTTCGTGAGTCACTGTCTAAAGTGACTGACCGCTCAGCGTGCGGTGTTCGTGAGTCAGTATCTAAAGTGACTGACCGCTCAGCGCGCGGTGTTCGTGAGTCACTGTCTAAAGTGACTGACCGCTCAGCGCGCGGTGTTCGTGAGTCAGTGTCTAAAGTGACTGACCGCTCAGCGCGCGGTGTTCGTGAGTCACTGTCTAAAGTGACTGACCGCTCAGCGCGCGGTGTTCGTGAGTCAGTGTCTAAAGTGACTGACCGCTCAGCGCGCGGTGTTCGTGAGTCAGTGTCTAAAGTGACTGACCGCTCAGCGCGCGGTGTTCGTGAGTCACTGTCTAAAGTGACTGACCGCTCAGCGCGCGGTGTTCGTGAGTCACTGTCTAAAGTGACTGACCGCTCAGCGCGCGGTGTTCGTGAGTCAGTGTCTAAAGTGACTGACCGCTCAGCGCGCGGTGTTCGTGAGTCAGTGTCTAAAGTGACTGACCGCTCAGCGCGCGGTGTTCGTGAGTCACTGTCTAAAGTGACTGACCGCTCAGCGCGCGGTGTTCGTGAGTCAGTGTCTAAAGTGACTGACCGCTCAGCGCGCGGTGTTCGTGAGTCAGTGTCTAAAGTGACTGACCGCTCAGCGCGCGGTGTTCGTGAGTCAGTGTCTAAAGTGCCTGACCGCTCAGCGCGCGGTGTTCGTGAGTCAGTGTCTAAAGTGCCTGACCGCTCAGCGCTCGGTGTTCGTGAGTCAGTGTCTAAAGTGCCTGACCGCTCAGCGCGCGGTGTTCGTGAGTCAGTGTCTAAAGTGACTGACCGCTCAGCGCGCGGTGTTCGTGAGTCACTGTCTAAAGTGACTGACCGCTCAGCGCGCGGTGTTCGTGAGTCAGTGTCTAAAGTGCCTGACCGCTCAGCGCGCGGTGTTCGTGAGTCAGTGTCTAAAGTGCCTGACCGCTCAGCGCGCGGTGTTCGTGAGTCAGTGTCTAAAGTGCCTGACCGCTCAGCGCGCGGTGTTCGTGAGTCAGTGTCTAAAGTGCCTGACCGCTCAGCGCGCGGTGTTCGTGAGAGCGAACCTTGTGTTTGGAGCCCAGGTTAAAGCGAACTCTGTTTCGGTGGGCAGTGAATCTGAGGCAGACGCGCCGCTGGTTGTGGATCCGCAGGCTCACATGTTTGTTTAAGGCCATGAACATCGGGGGGAAGCGCGTCTCCGGGTACGGCCAGGTCCAGCGGCGCTGCAGAGCCCCCGCCTCCGTCCAGTACGTCCCCCCTAGCTGGGTAAGGTTCAACCTGCACAAACACCAAACCTTAAAGCGACAGCTCAGCAGAAAATACAGCCTCCCCCTAAACGTAGTCGAGCCATCGAGACGTCTTTAGTTTCAGCACTGGAGCGATGAGGCTGATGTAGCTAACAAGTAAGAGAAGCTCATTAGTACGCTAATTAGCATTGCTCTAATTGTCTACGTCATCACACTCGTGTCTCAAACCGTGCTGTTAAGTAATTAGTAAATAATTATGAGGTTTCTGACCTTCCAGCACACTGTTATCTATTAACATGGACTGAAGTTGGGCAGTCGTGGGCTGGAGGTCAGGGAACTGGCCCTGAGACCGGAAGGTTGCTGGTTCAATCCCCAGAGCTGACAGTCCATGACTGAGGTGTCCTTGAGCAAGACACCAAACCCCCAAGACACCAAACCCCCAACTGCTCCCCGGGCACCGTGGATAGGGCTGCCCACCGCTCCGGGCAAGTGTGTTCACTGCCCTCTAGTGTGTGTGTGTGCTCACTAGTGTGTATGTGGTGTTTCACTTCACAGATGGGTGAAATGTGGAGGTGGAATTTCCCGTTTGTGGGATTAATAAAGTATCACTTAACTTAAAATCAGTAGTCGGCGTTTAGGGGTCGGACTCTTGTCACATAGAAAGCTGTGGTTAGTTGGTGCGAGGAAAGCAGACATATAAGGATATTCTAGTGAGATTCTACAGGAAAGACGACTTTAAATGATGTATTATCTGATGCAGTTGTGCTACCGTGAAAGATAAACCTTCATTAAAGGGGAATTCCACCAATTTTGCAATATTTCTGCATAATTAGCTTTTCAAGATTTAAACAGTGTCATTCAGAGCGGTTCTGAGCGGTTCTAGATAAACTTACCGAGTCAGAACCGTTCACAGTGGAGGTGATAGGAAACAGACGTCCCTCTAAAAGCTCCTCACAGAAAGTTCCTACATGAACTGGTTCTGAATTCACTGCCTGATGACTGAGACGCTGTTTTATGAGAGTTTAGAGAACTTCAACTCCATTCATGGTGGAGGGAGACATGCAGGGCGCTGTGCGGCAAAATAGTCCCCAAAGAAAACTCATTATTCCAGATTTTCCACTGTTTTCCATCATCAGCATTCCATATAAGCTCAGAAGACTCGTGTAGGTTCTCTGGTGGTTCTGGATGGTAAATAAAGTGTCTATATCTGTGTTGTAGTCATGGCGACGCCTGGTTCCCATCACCACCACTGTAAAGACGTCTGAACCGTGAGTTATGCAGAACACTTGGATTACTGTATAAGAAAACAGTTTATGCCAATGAAAACGATTGACAGGCTCTGTAGTGACCGACTGAGTGGTCGTTGTGTTGGTGAACGATGTACCTGATCCGTCCTTTGGGATAGTAGCATGTCGACCGGCCTTTGGACGTAAAGATGGCCAGCATGCCGGCCTGCTGCTGCTTGTCCTCCATTACGATGTAGATGGAGTCTCCGGCCTCCGCTGAGGAGATTATGAGCGCCGGGGCGCCGGAGGGATAACTGATACAGTTAAGGGACGCGGTGAGAGCGAAGCAGTGGCCGCTTCGGGGGAGGCTTTTATGGCACTTCTGAAGAAAATAAATTGAGTTTCTTTCGGTGCGAGTAAAAGTCTCTATCTGACATCAACAGCTTTAAAGGAAAAACAGAACGTGTTCCTCTCAGAGCTGTAAACTGTCCCGAGGACTCAATTTTACTGCAGTGTTGAAGAGAAGAAAGAGGGAAAGGGTGATTTTTTTAAATTAGCAGTTACTGGAAGGATACAACACGGATCCCGTTCCATTCGGAAAGAGAACCAGGAAAGTGGATCCGTCAGGATAGAACTTCATGAGCACGTGACCCTTCTGTAAAGAAAGAGAAGGTCGTATATCAACATACGAGGGCAGGTCACTGTGTAATACACACTTCAAAAAAGTGGTTCTTCAAGGGTTCTTTAGTAAAGACAATGGTTCTATATAGAACCATGAATACATGTGTAATTAAAGGGATCTTTGTGTTATTAAAAGGTTATTCAGATAAATGGACATTGGTTTTGCATGGTTCTATAGAGAACATTTTTGAAAAGGGTTCTATATAAGCACATTGTAACAGTAGGAGAACCCTTTTGGTGCAATATAGAATCCTTTTTCTATATAGAACCATGTACAACACATTCTCAATCGATCTAAAGAACCATTTCATCATGCAAAGAACCCTTTAATCATACAAAAGGTTCTTTGTGTGTTCGTGGTTCTATATAGGTCTTTAACCCTTGAAGTGGGTAGCGCAGTCGCCACACAGCGAGGAGGGTCTGGGTTCGATTCCCCGGCCGGGTAACCGGGGTCCTCTCTGTGTGGAGTTTGCATGTTCTCCCAGTGTCTGCGTGGGTTTCCTCCAGGTTCTCCGGTTTCCTCCCACAGTCCAAAGACATGCAGTCAGGCCGACTGGACACACTAAATCACCCCTAGGTGTGAGTGTGTGTGTGTGTGTGTGTGTGTGTGTGTGTGTGTGTGTGTGTGTGTGTGAATGTCCCTGCGATGGACTGGCGACCTGTCCAGGGTGTATCCTGCCTTCTGTCCAGTGACCGCTGGCTCCAGCACCCCCCGCGACCCTGAGGGAGAAGCGGCTTAGAAATGTGTGTGTGTGTGTGTGTGTGTGTGTGTGTGTGTGTGTGTGTGTGTGTGTGTTTCGAGTGGACGCAGCTTGTTGAGTTAACGATGTCACATGATGAACTCACGTTTGTCTATAACTGCTTTCATCTATTAATGCAGAACTCCGTCTGAAATGTGGCTGATGACGGGTTGTTTTCAGCGACGTTATAGAGGAGGACAACGTCTCTGGTTGGGAAGTGAAGGAGAACATCGTAACACTCAACCTGGCGTCTGTTTATGAGGAAAGTCCTGCTCTTCACTGAAAACATAACTGTGGGCTCCTGAGCTGCCCAGTAGTTGTTATATGGGCTCGCTATTGAAACGCCTGTATGAATAAGGCCTGAAACACACTCCACGCAAGGACGCGGACGCAGGCACTTCAGGCCCAGCAGACGGGGGTTCACGCCTAGTAGCGTTCACAGCAGAGGTGGACGAACAGCTAGAGAGTCTTTCACTCGCTGCACTTTACATGAGGATCGTTCAGTAAAGTGAACATCTTAAAAGCTCTTTAAAGCTCAGAAACATGAATCACCGTTGGCTCCACACTCGGAAGATTCCCTGGAAGAGCAGGCGCATCAGTGGTCTCATTAACCTCCAGGTGATGGTCCAGCGGCTCCTCCTGATTGGTCCAAACCTCGTCTGACAGTCTGTAGGAAATCTTTGTGAACTGCGAGCCACCTTAGTGAAGAAGAGTGAAATACAGGTGAGAAAGTAATGAATTCTGCCATTAAAGGGCAAATATCCTACTTTTCCGTACTATTTTATTATAAGCTCCAGTTATTGTGATGATTAAAGATGGTCATAGTTAATTTTTACATGGTCATTTTCAAAGCTCCGCTTATATGAGCTATGTGCTGATTGGCTGCTCTATGGTGCACCTTATTTAGAAAGCAGTCTGGGCGGGGCTAAACGTCTGTAGGCTGAATGGGCGGGGCTAAGATGCTGTAGGCGGAACGGGCGGGGCTACGCTGCTGTAGGCGGAATGGGCGGGGCTAAACGGTTGTAGGCTGAATGGGCGGGGCTAAGATGCTGTAGGCGGAATGGGTGGGACTAAACTGCTGTAGGCTGAATGGGCGTGGCTAAACTGCTGTAGGTGGAATAGGTGGGGCTAAACTGCTGTAGGCTGAATGGGCGGGGCAACTAGGCTATATGTTGGGTAAATAACTTTTCAAAGATAATAAATAATAAATAATATAATAAAGATGAGAAAAAAATAATAACCTTCAGGTTGTGTCTCATGTTGTGTCCCCATGCAACACCAGCCCTGGACCTACCTGACTGAAGGCGGTTCTGGTTGCTGGACTCTGCTGCTCTCTGAAGCTCCGTCTCTCTCAGCCTGGAACAGAATCACCTGTGAGCCTCACCTTACAGGAGCTTTCAGTGCAGAACACGCAACAACAGCCAGAGCTACACTGACCCACATGACCAGAGTATGTTCTGCCAGACCTGGTCTCAGCTCTGTCCTTCGCTGCTCTTTTAGCGTGTTTGGTCGTGTTTGGAGTCCTAACGTTAATCCTCCCTCTGATCTGCCCAGCCTCCAACGTCCGCTCCACGTCCAGCAGGAGCTTCCTCACTGCCCAGGCAGCAGCACAGCAGAACAGCTGCTCACACAGACAGGGCATTATAATGAAGTCAGTCCGCTACACTACCTGGCCACTTTATTAGAAACACCCACCTTGTGCTTCCTGTCCACTTTATTGGAAACACCCACCTTGCGCATACCTGGCCACTTTATTAGAAACACCTACCTTTTTTCCTTCATTCACTGGCCACTTTATTGGAAACACCCACCTTGTGCTTCCTGGCCATTTTATCAGAAACACCTACCTTGTGCTTCTATGCACTGGCCACTTTATCAGAAACGCCTACCCTGGTGTATGGCCACGTTACTGTAGCTCTGGTAGTCTGACTGTGGAGGGTATATAACTATGCCAGATGTTGATGTTCTACTGTATGTGTGTTGTCCCACCACTGCTGATGTCCCACCTGCTCAGCGTTGGGGTTGTTCTCGATTTCTTCTCTGCTGATGAACGGTGTAATAGTTTTCTGACAGAAGTCACACTGAATGGTCATCTGGTCACTAGAGCGCTCTCCAGTGGACTCCACTGGGACCTGAAAAGCAGCTCATAAACACGTTTCATCTGTTAGCCACTACTGTTCACTGGACATCACAGCTACAACGGGAAATAACGTTTTTGTTCAGATCCAGTGATCAGCCTTTTGAACATCAGGATGGTTTCTCTGTGGTGGATGATGGATGTGGACTCTGAGTGCTGGGTTACCTTTTCTAAAGGTTGCTTTGACTCAGGCTTGTAGGTCAGTAGAGCTGGACATACAAAACGTGGTCTCCTGTACACGTCAGTCTCCAGGGTCTCCTGCACTTCAGCCTTTTCAGTCTAAAGATCAGTAGCAGTGTTTAGAGTCGAGGGGATTAGTAGTAGTAGTTCACAGCAAGCTTTTCTGAGGATACCGTTTCTGAGGGTTTTGCCATAACGATCATCTGCATGCATGAAACGTAACGCGTCATTGGTGATCCATTGTCACGTTTGCCTTCAAACTTTAAAACGTTTTCAAATTTGTGACCTTCTAGGTGTTCAAAGAAGGTCCAGTTCATTTTTAAAAAATGTATTGGTCAATATGTTAAACTTACGCACTAAAAACAGCAGAAAAATGCCACGTTTACGTTTCCTTCCCTCAGAAAATGTGTTCATTTATTTCCACTTGCAAAATCAACTAAATATGTAATGTAATTTCAGGTGATCCTGAACCCCCCAATACACCTGAGTGCGCTTCTGAAGGGCTTCAGAACATTGAAACAGGTGGAGAAACTGGGAAGCTGTGCAGATGTTTGGATCTGGATGCTGTAGATAAGAGCGGCTGTTAATGAGTTGGATTTGCTCTGTTTTCATTTGCACAGAAAAGGTTTGTGAAGTTTTGTTGACCACTAAGCGTAAATTTGCAAATCACTTGGATCATAAAAGGCAGAAAATGCAAAAAGCAACTTCTAAGACTTTTGGAGGTGTATAAAAATAACGATGCAGAATTATTTGAGAAACAAAGTCCTGAAGAGAAGAATAGAAGCTGTAATAAAGGCAAGGAGTGGACACACTAAGGGCCAGTCCCTTCTCACCCCTCACCCCTACCACTTAGCCCTACCCTCTGTTTTGCGGGTTCCCGTCTAGGGGTGGGGTGTCCCGATTCTTGTTGAGACAGAGGGGTGGGGTGAAGTGTTGGGGCTACATGATCCTCCAATAGTCAGAGACTCTCCAAACAAGCAAGGTGGAGCACGAGAGACCAAAGAAACCCACAAATGTGAGAAACTACTGTGTTTTCCAGCTGGTCTCTGACTTTCACACAGTGCTGTATTAAGAAGGGATGACCACCAGATGCTGGTTCTACATGTCGAGAGTTCAGTGCGCTGTTCGTGTGACGCATGATGATGCACAGATGACACACCTGCCCCCCAGACGTCCACCGGCCTCCTCCGCCCCACTCATTCCCAGTCCGTCTGAGTTTGGGCCGTCACTATGGTGATGACCCTGCCCTTCATTAACACAGTGCTAAATGTGTCCCTAAATCACAAACTTGCTGAAGCTTCTTACTCAAATTTTTTCTACCACCTGAATTCCTGAATTCGCGCAGCAGTTACATGCTGGCGCCTCAGGCCGGATCAGGATCGTGTAACCGCTGCATGATTGAAGGCTGAATGCGAAAGCTTTGCGCCTCAAAACTGTGCAGGTGTTCCGGGTCTCTAACAGAGATCCTGATGTGGTTTCTGATACTGTACGACACACTGTTATCTGTAAACACGGAGCCTTCAGGAAGACGCTCCGTTCTAGATAAACTTGCCCGGTCAGAACTGTTCACAGTGGTGGTGATGGGAACCAGACATCCCCCTCTAAAAGCTCCTCACAGAAAGTTCCTACATGAACTGGTTCTGAATTCCTTGATGTCTTTCTTGATGGATTTGAGATGGTTTTGGCCTGGAATCCATTCCTGGTGGCGGGACACATGCTGCTAGGTTTAGATAGTAAATAGAATGGCTATGTTTGTGTTGTAGACAAAATCAGAACCACTGGAAATAAATCTGAATTTCTAAATCAGCCGTTTTACACCAAATCTCAAACATGTCCAACTCTGAATTACACAGGCGTCGCATGTTCCACCGTCCTCCCTTTAGCCCAAGTGTAGCTGATCAGTGTCTGAGGTTTCTCCTCTTTTAGCACTGGAGCTACGAGGCTAACGTAGCTAACCAGTAATAGCACTCACTAGGATTTATAGTCTATAACACACTGGCGGAAACCAGGTCAACGCTTTAGAACCTTTTTGCCAACTGTGTTTAGCACACTGTGGAGTTCCACCTCCGCGTTTAACCCATCCGTGAAGTGAAACACCACATACACACTAGTGAGCACACACACACTAGGGGGCTTGTGACGAGCTGTGACGTCAGCATCAGTGAGTAATTCGACTAAAATCCTGATATTATTGCTCGGCTTTTGGGCTTCATATCCCAACAAAGAGGCGATAAATCTGCAGCGGCCCGTTCGACACGATGAGGGCACTTTCCCTCTTCCCTCAAAATCTCCCAAACACACCCTAAAACGCATTTTAACAGATAAATAAATGATAAATATGACAAATGTTATTATAAAATCAATACAATTAGGCTCTGTCCTTGTTTGACTTTGGGTATTAAAAATATTTGATATTAAATATGCAACTCAGTTTGTAATTAAAAATAAAGCCTGTCTTGCTGATCAGAGTTTTAGCCCTCAGCCTGAATCCGATGCGACAGAGGATCAATAAATAAACGTGTCCGCCTTTTTATTTTTGCTCGTAATAACCAACAGAATGATTCACCATCAAAATCACTGCCCTTCCAGCTCACAGGCTCTCCAGACTGACCGTTTCTGAAAAGTACGACAGCGCGTGGTTTCCAGGTCTCTGCTAGATTTAAATTCATATCAAATGTCTGTTGCATTTAGATGACAAACAATCTGAGCAGTCCAGGGTCTCCTGACCACAGCAACACATGGCCTGTGTGACGGTCACATGTAAATACTTTATAAGTGTAATTGTAATTGTAATTGACCCGAAATACCAAACAGAATTCCCCAAAATTTGTTTTCTTAAACTCTTTTTGTCAAAAATGAAACCATACCTTACACTTTCTGGCACCTCTGTCATCTTCACGCACGTCCATGTGGTCAGTGGTGACCGGCTCGGGCTTTAGGAGACGCTCTATGGAGTCGGTCCACCTTCAGCATCAAACACAGCAGTGGCCTTTACTACAGACGAAAGGCGGAACGTGTTATATGATGGAACGTGTTATATGATGGAACGTGTTACATGACGTGATTGTTTGGTTTATGATTCTATGATTACAAACAAAACACTCTGGAAGCTTCCATGGCAACACCTGCCTCACTGTAATGCAGTCAATGGTTCTGAATTCCATTAAAGCCTCTGTTTTCCATGCAGAACCATTAACTCTCCTCTGCATGACTAATTGGTTCTTTGCATCACGAAAGCGTTCTTTAGAACGGTTCTTCGAACTGATGAAGAACGTGTTGTATATGGTTCTATAAAGCACCTAAAAGATTCCTTTGTCACAAACTTGACATCAAAAAAGAACCTTTTGGGTGCTATATATATATACACACACTTTTTTCAGAAAGGTTCTATACAGAACCGTCTACAGCACATTCTCCACATTCTCTACAATCCAAAAAAGCCTTTCTCAATGCAAAGAACTCATTTTCTTCACTAAAGAACCCTTGAAGAACCTTCCTTCTTTTAATGTGTACATTCTTAAAAAAAGATGTTTCTTTGAGGGTTCTTCAGTGAAGAAAATGGTTCTATGTAGAACCAAGAACCCTTTGATGGTTTCTTGTAAAACCTTTTTGAAAAGGGTTCTATGTAGCAACAAAAGGGTTCTGCTATCGCTAGGATTGTCAAGCTTCATACAATAGCAGAACCCTTTTTTGGTGCTATATACAGTAGCACCATTTTTTGTTTCCTATATAGAACCAAGAACTCTTTCAAGATGCAAAGAACACTTTAATCATGCTAATGGTTCTGTATAGAAACATATAACTGTAGAAACTAAGGAACCCTCCAAGAACCATCTTTTTGAACCGTGTCCAGGGACGTCAGCTCAGAACCGAGCATTTACTGTAAACCTGCTGTTCTTTCTGCTGAATGACTGAACCAGAAGGGGTTCTAGTCGCCACTGATTTGATCAGTTAAACACATGTATGTAGCACCCAGTTCTAGACTCGGCGTCAAGCTGAAGCAGCCACGCTAATTAGGACGACAGTAGCACAGTTTTAGCTTCAGGGCTGCAGCCCAAACAGCACGGATGACTCAGCCACTCAAATCCCAAACACGCTGTCGGAGCTCCAGACGGATCACCAGGTGTCAGGTGTGAGGAGTCCAGAGCCAACGTGAGTGACTTTCACTGAGCTCATTACCGCGCGCTCAGGGAGGGGAAGTCCACCGTCTGGGCCAAAGGTCGACCACGAGCTCATCAAGCAAATCACACAGGAGCCGAAGTCACTTCATAGCACTCTTATAACAGACGGTTCTTCAAGGGTTCTTCAGTGAAGAAGGTGGCTCTATATAGAACCATGGACACTCAAAGACTCCTCTACATGATTAAAGGGTTCTTTGCATCATGAAGGGTTCTTCAGATTGATGGAAAATGTGCGTATAGACGGTTCTATGGAGAACGGTTTTGAAAAGGGTTCTATATAGAACACATAGAAGAACCATTCTCTAAAAGGTTCTGTAATGAACCATCCGAAGTATCAGCAGCACTCCATCAGTCTGAAGAGCTCTTTAATCATGCATAGGGTTCTTTAAGTGCTCATGGTTCTATGTAGAACCATTTTCATTACTAAAGAACCCTTAAAGCACCACCTTTTATAAGAGTGTAGCTTTCATACATTGGCATGGCTCAAAAGAAGAACATGAGTTACTGAAAACAAGCAGACAAAAACAAAATCAATCGATCAATCAATCAATCAATCGATCAATCAATCGATCAGGGTGATTTTTAGCTCATTTACAATGTAGATTAGCAAATTACATTTGAAAAAAGTTGAAAAGGTTGAAATGAAATTAAGTGACTAAAACAAATGTAAATCATAAAAACAAAGATTTATATAATATTAATAATAATAGTAATAATAATAATAATTCAAAAATAACAGCTCAAAGAGAAAAAAGGCATAAAATATCAATAAAACATAATGAAAACACATTTAAATGAAGTAAATAGAAAGTAAGCAATAAGAAAACGACATTAAAAAAATGTCATTATTTACTGGAATAGAAAAGTAAAACAAATAACGTCAAATAAAACAGCTGCCATAAAATATTACAATGAAATCAATTAATAATACTAACACTAATACTAATGAATAAAAGAGAAAAGTTAAACTCAGCTAAAATAGGTGGTTAGAGACTAAAGCTCGATGTTATTTATAGAGATCATTGATGAGATCTCAGCTGGCATTGCTAAGTAACAAGGACTGGAATTCAGAAAAAAACAAATAAACAATTAAATCAATGACGGCTAAAAGCAGAGCCAACAAAGTGAGGGGGATAAATGGCAACCCTCCTAGAAAGACCAACAAAGACCAGCAAAACCAGCATATGGTGTGTTTTGGATGCTGGTGTGCCGGTCAGCCAGTAGGACCATGTTGGGTGACTAGCTGAACCACCACTAGGCCAGGTGGTCATGTTGGCCTGCGCTGTTTTGTTTTTTTCAGCAGAGAAAGATAAAAAATCTACATATAACACTATTAAGATTAAGATTAAGATTAAGACTAAGATTAAGATTAAGACTAAGATTTCCCTGTGATGGACTGGCGACCTGTGTAGGGTGTATCCTGCCTTCCGCCCGATGACCACTGGGATAGCCTCCAGCACCCCCCCGTGACCCTGACGGAGAAGTGGCTTAGAAAATGGATGGATGGATGGATTAAGATTAAGATTAAGATTAAGATTAAGTGACCCTTATTAGTCCCACAATGAGGAAATTTCACCTCTGCATTTAACCCGTCCATGCAGTGACACACCACATACACACTAGTGAACACAGACACTAGGGGGCAGTGAGCACACTTACCCGGAGTGGTGGGCAGCCCAATCCACGGTGCGTGGGGAGCAATTGGGGGTTAGGTGTCTTGCTCAAGGACAAGGGGATAAAACTGGTGACCTTCCAGTCACACATATATATATATATGTATGTCCATCCATCCATTTTCTAAGCCGCTTCTCCGTCAGGGTCGCGGGGGGGTGCTGGAGCCTATCCCAGCGGTCATCGGGCAGAAGGCAGGATACACCCTGGACAGGTCGCCAGTCCATCGCAGGGCTATATATATGTATGTATGTATGTATAATAAAGTGCTATAAAAGTACGTTTGAAGTTTCTTCTTATTATTGCTGTGTAATAATAACGTCTGGTAGGAAATGTAGGAGCTATGAAGCAGTTTGCTCTGAACTGAAAGGCTGCTCTGTTTTAAAGTGCAGTGATTTAGCTGTTACTCACTGTAGCTCCAGTGACTGTTAGCTGCTGTTAGTTCTGTTACCGGACCCCCGGGGTGAGCTGGCTGGGGCCGAAGCACGAGGAGAACTGGAGAACCGAGCGTGAGCTGCCTGAGGGCTTGACTGAGTGACGCACTGAGGTAATGAGTCGGGGAGATACATCATTTTAATCACCTACGCTGCGTCACAGGGAGGAGTGGCTGAATCAGCACCGGGCTTCTATATGTGAGGCAGTTAAAAGGCACTGTCTGATATGAAGCTGTGGGTTCTGTAGACATGGGACTGAGGTTCCACTCACTGACCCGTCTCATAAATATTAAACACTGTCGTTTTGTTCACTCATACTGAAACTTCGCTTGGACTGTTTTCCGATCGTAGCTCTTCTCTTTGCCTCTGCAGGCAGGCCGGCAGGGTGAAGTCATGGGGAAGGCGACTATGTTCCTGATATTAGCATCCTTTAAAATAATCCTTTTATCCCGTGTACGGTCTGAGGATTCCTTCAGAGCAGCTTCTCCGCCCCGAAACATCACAGAGAACCAGTGGAACGCCCCAAACAGCTCGAGCCCACAGCTCAAGGGGCCAAACAGATCAGCGCCGCTCCCCATGTGCAGCGGCCCGACCAGGATACGGGACGTCTTCAAATATATCAACACGTTTGTGTCCTGTTTCGTCTTCCTGATCGGAATCATCGGGAACGTGACTTTGCTCAGGATAATCAAGGCTCACAAATGCATGAGAAACGGCCCGAATATTCTCATCGCCAGCCTCGCTCTGGGAGACCTCATCCACATTGTTATCGATATTCCGGTCAATGTTTATAAGGTGAGTTCAGTTCAGTATTCCAGCTCTCTTAGTATTCAGCTTAAAGGGGAATTCTGAAAAAGTTAAAGGGGAATTTTACAGAGGCCTGCTGGTGATATCCCATATTAATGAAAGTAATGTGTGGCCATGCCTTATTAATGCGTGGGAACGAGACCCTAATGCGTGGCCATGTCTCACTAAGGTGTGGGAATGAGATCATGCCTTACTAAGTTGTGTCCACGCACTACTTCGTGTGCTCTGTAGAAATGAGATGTTTCATCATTTCTGCGTGATGTAGTGGTCGAGATGTGGTTTGATGTGTGACGTTTCATTGTGAGGAAGCTCACAGATTTCTTTCCAGTGGTGGTGATAGGAACCAGGGGTCACAGCGTCCAGCAGTGGAACTACATGTGTTAAAACGGGTAATATAAGTTTTCGTTGAGGGTTATACTGTGTTAAAATAAACCTCTCTACTATGGATGGCTTTTTAAAAGAATACAAAAATTAAATGATCATTAGTGACTAGGGCAATTTCATGTAGTGACTTTCTGTGAGGAGCTTTTAGAGGTGGACGTCTGGTTCCTATCACCACCACTGTGAGCGGTTATGACTCAGTAAGTTTATCTAGAACAGAGCGTTTCACACCAAACCGCTCAGAACCGCCCTGTTTACATCTTAACCAGTTAATTAATGCATACATTACACTGAAGGACCTTGGTAGCTACCGCTTAGCTCGTTTGTTCTTCGCAATGAAGATTATTGCACCTCTCCGCACTTCCTGAAGAACCCTGACAGTGGTTTTAATATGAAGTGACCCTTAGTCCCACAATGGGGCCCCATCTGAGTAAGCACACTTGCCCAGAGCGGTGGGCAGCCCTATCCACAGTGCCCGGGGAGCAGTTGGGGGTTAGGTGACCTGCTCAAGGACACCTCAGTCATGTGCTGTCAGCTCCGGGGATCGAACCGGCGACCTTCCGGTCACAGGGCCGGTTCCCTGACCTCCAGCCCACGTCTGCTCCGTTTACACCATCTAATCATATTTATATTGAACCCAAGCCAAATTTCTCATTTTTGCTGTTTTTTCTTAGCTTCTGGCTGTTGACTGGCCATTCGGAGTCATGGTCTGTAAACTCGTCCCGTTCGTCCAGAAAACCACGGTAGGAATCACAGTCCTGAGTCTGTGTGCTCTGAGCATTGACAGGTGAGCGGCATTTACCACAGACTAATGCATCTAACACGTACAACTCACTGTAAATATTCTGTATTTACATTCACAGCGTCTAGCAGACGCTCTGATCCAAGAGCTCTGTCCATCTAGAGAAAGTATCTCTGCTGGTCAGCAGGAGGTGAGAGGGAAAGCCGGTCCTGAGCTCAGACACTGCTAGAAACACAGTCAGTGTTACATCAAAACTCTGTAGCTTTTGTTTTTGTTCGTACCTCGTTTGTCAAAAAAATCAGAAATATAGTAATTAGGGGGGGGGTGATTATAAATAACTGCCCCCCTCTTTGAAGGCGTATGATCCCTAAATGTAACTAAAGCCCAGCAGTGAGGAGCTGAACTTTCCCCTCCTCTGCTGTCCCTGCAGACGGGCAGGGTCGCCTACAGAGCGGCGCTAGTAGCTGTTAATGAAGTGATGCTCTTTTATTAGAGGGTCTCATTTCAGAGGAAGATCTCAACCACTGCCCTGTAGCTCAGGAACAAGGGGCAGCGCTCCAAAACGAGGGGTAGGGGTGAAAAGGAGAAACGGGACGGGGCCTTACTGTGATAAAACTTGGAATAAAGTTACACTGCATGGTGCACATTAGAGTTACAGACAAAATTATCAGCATTTTTTTGAGCTACATATTTAAATTGAGTCCAGTTGTATTTAATGTTATATGTGTTTGTGTTATTCCCAGTATATGGTATTCCCGGTGGATTTAGCGTATGTGTCCCTGAAATATTGTTTTTATCCGTAAGGTATCGAGTTGTGGCGTCCAGGAGTCTTATCAAAGCGCTGGGGATTCCGAAGTGGACGGCTTTTAAACTGGTCTTAATATGGGCCGTCTCGACCCTGCTGGCCGCCCCGGAGGCTGTAGCGTTTGATCTGATTACGATGGACTATAAAGGAGAGCGGCTGAGGATATGCCTGCTTCACCCAGTGCAGTCCTCGCAGTTTATGAAGGTAATGCACTAAAACGAATCTCAAGTGTGCAAACATGCTGTCGGCACGGTATCGCAGTGAAACGGAACGCTTCGCAGGCTTTTCCGTGTGATAGGAGGAGTAAAGAAGTCTAGCAGTGCCTGAAATATTCCTGTTTTAAAAACTACTGAAGTCCAGATTCAGTTGAACAGGAATAGTTCCAGTGTTAAAAACTGGTGGGTAATAAACTGTAATTAAACTTACAAATCATGCTCCAGATTACCCCCACGCAGGGGCAGATCTACAAATCATGCTCCAGATTACCCCCACGCAGGGGCAGATCTACAAATCATGCTCCAGATTACCCCCACGCAGGGGCAGATCTACAAATCATGCTCCAGATTACCCCCACGCAGGGGCAGATCTACAAATCATGCTCTCTGTACCCTTCACTGCTCTCTGTCCCCCTCACTGCTCTCTGTCCCCCTTCACTGCTCTCTGTACCCTTCACTGCTCTCTGTCCCCCTCACTGCTCTCTGTCCCCCTTCACTGCTCTCTGTCCCCTTCACTGCTCTCTGTCCCCTTCACTGCTCTCTGTCCCCCTTCACTGCTCTCTGTCCCCTTCACTGCTCTCTGTACCTTTCACTGCTCTCTGTCCCCCTCACTGCTCTCTGTCCCCTTCACTGCTCTCTGTCCCCCTTCACTGCTCTCTGTCCCCTTCACTGCTCTCTGTCCCCCTTCACTGCTCTCTGTCCCCCTTCACTGCTCTCTGTCCCCCTCACTGCTCTCTGTACCTTTCACTGCTCTCTGTCCCCCTCACTGCTCTCTGTCCCCTTCACTGCTCTCTGTCCCCCTTCACTGCTCTCTGTCCCCTTCACTGCTCTCTGTCCCCCTTCACTGCTCTCTGTCCCCTTCACTGCTCTCTGTCCCCTTCACTGCTCTCTGTCCCCCTCACTGCTCTCTGTCCCCCTTCACTGCTCTCTGTCCCCTTCACTGCTCTCTGTACCCTTCACTGCTCTCTGTCCCCTTCACTGCTCTCTGTACCCTTCACTGCTCTCTGTCCCCCTCACTGCTCTCTGTACCCTTCACTGCTCTCTGTCCCCCTCACTGCTCTCTGTCCCCTTCACTGCTCTCTGTCCCCCTCACTGCTCTCTGTCCCCCTTCACTGCTCTCTGTCCCCCTCACTGCTCTCTGTCCCCCTCACTGCTCTCTGTCCCCTTCACTGCTCTCTGTCCCCCTCACTGCTCTCTGTCCCCTTCACTGCTCTCTGTCCCCCCTCACTGCTCTCTGTCCCCTTCACTGCTCTCTGTACCCTTCACTGCCCTCTGTCCCCCTCACTGCTCTCTGTCCCCTTCACTGCTCTCTGTCCCCCTCACTGCTCTCTGTCCCCTTCACTGCTCTCTGTCCCCCTTCACTGCTCTCTGTCCCCCTTCACTGCTCTCTGTCCCCCTCACTGCTCTCTGTCCCCCTCACTGCTCTCTGTCCCCTTCACTGCTCTCTGTACCCTTCACTGCTCTCTGTCCCCCTCACTGCTCTCTGTCCCCTTCACTGCTCTCTGTACCCTTCACTGCCCTCTGTCCCCCTCACTGCTCTCTGTCCCCTTCACTGCTCTCTGTCCCCCTCACTGCTCTCTGTCCCCTTCACTGCTCTCTGTCCCCCTCACTGCTCTCTGTCCCCCTTCACTGCTCTCTGTCCCCCTCACTGCTCTCTGTCCCCCTCACTGCTCTCTGTCCCCTTCACTGCTCTCTGTCCCCCTCACTGCTCTCTGTCCCCCTCACTGCTCTCTGTCCCCCTCACTGCTCTCTGTCCCCTTCACTGCTCTCTGTCCCCCTTCACTGCTCTCTGTCCCCCTCACTGCTCTCTGTCCCCTTCACTGCTCTCTGTCCCCCTCACTGCTCTCTGTCCCCCTCACTGCTCTCTGTCCCCTTCACTGCTCTCTGTCCCCCTCACTGCTCTCTGTCCCCTTCACTGCTCTCTGTCCCCCTCACTGCTCTCTGTCCCCCTCACTGCTCTCTGTCCCCCTTCACTGCTCTCTGTCCCCTTCACTACTCTCTGTACCCTTCACTGCTCTCTGTCCCCCTCACTGCTCTCTGTCCCCTTCACTGCTCTCTGTCCCCCTCACTGCTCTCTGTCCCCTTCACTGCTCTCTGTCCCCCTCACTGCTCTCTGTCCCCCTTCACTGCTCTCTGTCCCCTTCACTGCTCTCTGTACCCTTCACTGCTCTCTGTCCCCCTCACTGCTCTCTGTCCCCCTCACTGCTCTCTGTCCCCTTCACTGCTCTCTGTACCCTTCACTGCTCTCTGTCCCCCTCACTGCTCTCTGTCCCCTTCACTGCTCTCTGTCCCCCTCACTGCTCTCTGTCCCCTTCACTGCTCTCTGTCCCCCTCACTGCTCTCTGTCCCCCTTCACTGCTCTCTGTCCCCCTCACTGCTCTCTGTCCCCCTCACTGCTCTCTGTCCCCTTCACTGCTCTCTGTACCCTTCACTGCTCTCTGTCCCCCTCACTGCTCTCTGTCCCCCCTCACTGCTCTCTGTCCCCCTCACTGCTCTCTGTCCCCCTCACTCTGGTTAGCAGGATTCAGTTTCTGAGCGTGTAGCAGGAGATTAGTAGGACAGGGTCTTCACCCAGCGATGGTGTTGCAGTGTGATTCCATCACCCACACGACACACAGTCATCTAAAAACAGTTCTGCACACTGCGCCGAAAAGACCCCAGCAGCAGACAGCCTGTTACCTTCGGCGACTCATCTGCGTCCCCGGCTCAAGTCTGCACTAAGGTCTCTATTCTGCTGGTCTCTGGACGAACTACAAGAACATACGTCACGTATGCGTACGCAGCGCCTTCTCTCACACGTGGACCCAGATCTCAGCCTGTGTCATGCAAATGAAGGATGCACCACCTGTGGCACAACCCACTGATGAAGGCTCGAGTCAGCAACCCGGACTCGACTTGCATGTTAAGTTGCAGCTTGACTGTGACTTGATACTTGTGACTCATGAAATCTCAACCAGAGGAAAGACATCAAACCGATTAAAATAAGGCCGAAAACCTTAAAGCAGTGAATTAATACAACTTTCCATTTCTAACCTTCCGTGTTTGACTGTGTGTCAGTTTTGCCGCGATCCTGCACAGAAATTACTGTAAGGCTTTTCTTCTACAGCTTGTAGCTGCGCCAGGTTTACACAGCTTAAAATAACAAGCCTTTCATTCTACAGGAACCTTCAGTCTGATGGGCCGAACTCAGCGCTGCATGCAGCAAATGAGGAGACAAAACAACGTGTTCCAAATTAGTCCAGCACCCCAGATTACCCTCACACAGGGGCAGATCTCCAAATCATGCTCCAGATTACCCTGACACAGGGGCAGATCTCCAAATCATGCTCCAGATTACCCTCACACAGGGGCAGATCTACAAATCATGCTCCAGATTACCCTGACACAGGGGCAGATCTACAAATCATGGTCCAGATTACCCTGACACAGGGGCAGATCTACAAATCATGCTCCAGATTACCCTCACACAGGGGCAGATCTCCAAATCATGCTCCAGATTACCCTCACACAGGGGCAGATCTACAAATCATGCTCCAGATTACCCTGACACAGGGGCAGATCTACAAATCATGGTCCAGATTACCCTGACACAGGGGCAGATCTACAAATCATGCTCCAGATTACCCTGACACAGGGGCAGATCTACAAATCATGCTCCAGATTACCCTGACACAGGGGCAGATCTACAAATCATGCTCCACATTACCCTGACACAGGGGCAGATCTCCAAATCATGGTCCAGATAACCCTGACACAGGGGCAGATCTACAAATCATGCTCCAGATTACCCTGACACAGGGGCAGATCTACAAATCATGCTCCACATTACCCTGACACAGGGGCAGATCTACAAATCATGCTCCAGATTACCCTGACACAGGGGCAGATCTACAAATCATGGTCCAGATAACCCTGACACAGGGGCAGATCTACAAATCATGCTCCAGATAACCCTGACACAGGGGCAGATCTACAAATCATGCTCCAGATTACCCTGACACAGGGGCAGATCTACATATCATGCTCCAGATTACCCTGATACAGGGGCAGATCTACAAATCATGCACCAGATTATCCCATAATATATAAAGATCTACAACACATAAAGATGTCCAGATGCCCCGACACTGGGACAGAGCTGAAAACATGCGCCAAAACTAAACAGTAGTAGAAGAACAGGGCCTTAGGAGCGAACCTGCAGGTCCATCGCTGGTGTGCATTTCCACCTCCTAAGCTCATAACCGTGTAGCTGGAAGGAGAACAGCTTCACCGTTTTTCATTAACTCTGCTTCTGAGCTGTGGCGCTGGCTCATGGAGACCGCAGGGCCTCCTTGTGGAGAGCTTAGGCACATTTCTTTGTGCAGTGATCTTCACATGCGAGCGAGTGAGTGAGTTTGTCTTTTGAAGGGGGGATGGGGGGTGGGGAGTTGGGGGTAACAGTACTCATAATCCAGACTTGGCTCTAGCATCTGAGCCATCGGGGACTTAAAAACTTGAACAAAATAAAGCTTGAGTAAAGCCTAAAGCGTGTTTAGCTGTCCAGGATGCAGCTCTAGAGATGTGATAGCATCAGAAAATGCTGTGCTGATGCCCATCCTTTAAAGCAGGAGTTTGGAGGAATGCGAGGAAGTCTGGGGGGGTTTCTTTTGGAGAGAACTTTCATTTTCTGACTTTTTAAATGGAAAATGTAAGTTCCACCCAGGAACATACGCAAAACAAAAACAAAATCCAGAACCAAATTCAGGTTTAGATCAGTTAAAAACGTTAAAATCTTCAAACACCCATTGGAAAATCATTCAATCAGGATTGTTTATTCTGTGGCACATGTAGATCCAGCCAAGCGAGCTGGTCCCATTAGTCAGGACTACAGACGCTGGACTGAAGGTTAGATTAACTACCAGCGTAATTAGGAAGTGACAGAGGCATCAACAAACATGTTTTGATTTACAATGGGTGGAACCAATTTTGTGAGAAACAATGTCATTCTGGAAGTTCTAGATATGTCACTGACTGTGATTGTGAGTCACTGTAAAACTGATACGTACAAGCTCAGATAAAACATCTGGAATGTCTTTTACAAGCTTCACACATCTGTCAGCTCAGCTGTAACACACGTGCCAGGCTCCAGTCCTCTCAGGCCAAAACACTGCAGACTAGAGCTCTGCGCTTCCGCGGATTCCCGCTGGACCTGCCGAAATATCTCGCGGTCGGGACTAATTTTGAGTGCAGGGTAACCAGGGTGTGGTGAATTTTCTCACAGTGAGCCTGATGACTGAAAAACAGTCCATCATACAGTCCATCACAAGCTCTGCTGCAGACTCTACAGCACACTGCCTCATTAAACACACCCGATTCCCCTCGTCAGAGAAGTAGCACGGGCTTCTCGAGCTGAATCCAGAGCATTAGATGAGGGTAAACACTGATCTTCGCAGCACTTTGGCCTGGAAGGTCCCCAGTTTGATATGCCTGTGTTAACACATTATTAGAAGCCCTGCAGAGGTGCCAGCAGAAATTAGTATCATTGTAGAGGTCAGTTTTATGACCTGGACTGAAGACATAGGTCTAATAATCGGTTGTTAAATACAAGCACTAAGTTCTCTTGAGAATATCGTCCAGCTGTTCTATAAACAGGAATGATTCTGTGCTGCAATGTGTTATTTTTTACAGTCGTTCTCTTTTCTTGTGCAGTTTTATAAAGCAGCTAAAGACTGGTGGCTGTTTGGGTTCTATTTCCTTGTGCCTCTGGCCTGCACTGCAGTCTTCTACGGCCGTATGTGCTGGGAGATGCTGAGGGGAGGCGGTCAGCGCACGGAGATGAACTACCACCTTAAACAGGTACACCGCTGGTGTGGTGTCTGGGGATGTGGGTTACTGTGCTCAGTATGGGATCCTCAAACTCAATATACACATTAACCTAATCTACAAGCCAGTAGAACACAGGATGCAGGAGCAGGCTTGTTCATAGCAGAAGGAAGACATGTGGGTGGAGCTTCTCCCAGTGCCATGAGCCAACGTATGGAAAGGGGTAGATGTCCTACCCTGTGTAGAGAACCAACAAATAGACGTGTTGAGTAGAACGTTGTATCTGAAGCCACTTGACAGACTCCCTTAGGTGGCATCACAAACTGTTCAATAAGCATGGACACAAATATGGACTAAACTGAGATTTGAGATGCCTTGTACAAGGTTCTTCAAGGGTTCTTTAGTGAAGAAGATGTATGTAGAGCCATGAACACTCCAAGAACCCTTTGCATGATCAAATGGTTCTCTGCATCATGAAATGGTTCTTCAGAGTGATGGAGAATGTGCTGTAAATCGCTGTTGTTGGAACCAAACCTTTTATCTCCTTTACAGGAGAAGGAAAAAACACACTTCAATTGTAATGTAAGTCAATGGAACCAGACGTCTTTCCAAATCATCTTGGGCTGATTCTTTTAGTCCAGTCATCATGAAATTTTCAAAGATTGTAAAGAACAAGGTGTTTTCAAATTATGTCAAAAAACAACAAAAATGGTAATACGAGGTTTTATTCCGACAGCAGCGATACTTTATTTTTACTTTTATTGTTATAATGTCAAGCTTGTAGCAATAGTGGAACCCTTTTTGGTGCTACATAGAACCCTTTTCAAACAGGTTCTATATACGCTGTATATACACCAAAAAGGGTTCTTTGGCTTGTAACAATAGTGGAACCCTTGCAATTGCAATTTAAAGTTAGCTGTGCTTCCCAAAGTCCAGGAAATCCTGGAAAGTTCACTAGAATTCCCCATGCAAACCACCAGAGGCTTTGCCGGTTGAGGTTTGAGCAGCTGGTGTTAACAGCTGACTTAGTTCAATGCTATTAGAATTATTTGTATTTTGACCCCTTTAATGACCCGTAATTCAGAGGATCTGGTGACAAAATGTATGCAGGACAAAACGAGTCAGGTTTGGAACATTGTTGTGCACCACAGGACACGACGGTGATTTTTGAAAATGCTGTTTATTTTTCCCGTAGAGATAAACAATTCCTAATGTGGGCAAAAATATATATTTTTATCTAACTACAGCTTTACTGCTTGGCCCACTGAGCTGTTGTGTTTGTTGGTTCTGCCCCCCCCCACAGAGACGGGAAGCAGCCCGGGCCGTGTTCTGTCTGGTTCTCGCGTTCGCCGTCTGCTGGTTTCCGCTGCACCTGAGCAGGATTTTGAAGCTGACCATCTACGACGAGAAAGACCCCGGCAGATGTGACCTGCTGAGGTAGGACAGAGACGAGAGAGAAAAGCAATAAGAGTCGCACTCATTGCATCGGTGTTGCTGTTGCTGGTACAACGTTTTGCTTTTTGGTGTTCCAGCACCTTCCTTGTTCTGGACTACGTGGGCATCAACATGGCCTCGCTGAACTCCTGCATCAATCCCATCGCTCTGTATGCCGCCAGCAAGAGGTTTAAGAAACACTTCCAGGTAAAGTCAGAGTCTGAGTGCTTTTAAAGAAATACTCCAGCACTTCTCAGCTTAATGTCTCTCTGCTGCCTTTGTAGCGCCCGGTCGACTGACATGTCCAATAACTTCAACACCTTTCCCTGAACTTAGAAAAGAACAGCAAACTCACTCACTTCAAACAAGCCTGTAATAGAGGTGAACTGGCAGCTGCTGAATTCTGTCAGTAAACATTTATGTAGAAACACCCGTATGAATTGTTCAGCTAAACCAGGGGTCAGTAACACGGCTCCTGTTGTGGCTCCACAGCTGAATCAGATCAGCAGGTAATAATAAAATAATCCTCCTCTACAGTAAAATAAAGCTCTGCTGATCCTTCAACTCAGTTTAACAGTAAATGGTCTTAAACGCTGGAGTTAATGTAGAACAGCTGATTCACCCTTTAACCCTGAAGATCAGCGCAGACGTCTGGTCACCATAGCAACACAGACAACAGTCTCGCCCAGCTAGTAGCTACGAAACGGCAAAGAGAGAGATTTAAGACGGACGTCGATAATTTGGAGACGACTGGACTGATTAGTGTTTATAGTCACTCCAGCTGGTTTCCTGATACGTTTAATCTGCAACGAGAAACTGAAACACTAAAAAGTCGCGAGGCTGAAGTTTCTCATTCGCCAGCTTCTCGTGCAAATTTTTCTGTTCCACCTTAAAAAGTGCACGAGTTACATTCTGGTGGAACGGGAAAAAAACGGAAACAAGCAGCTGGTGAACGAGAAGCGACTTCAGCCTCATAAAGAAACGAACATTGAGAGACATTTACAAGAAACTGATCTACTAGTGGAAAAGTTTCCTGCTGGAGATGCGAGAAATGCGTCTATAGCTGAGCTGAAGCTCAAAGCAGAGCAAAGTCAGTCTGAGTTTCTGTATATATTATATATTTTTATCCTACACTAGTACATTAAAACATACTGAGACACATTTACAGCCAAGATGGTGAAATGGACATAAAATGTTGTGGCTCCCAAGGTGGTTTGATTTTTGTGGAAAGTGGTGCGGTTTTCTTTCCAGTGTGCCCCGATTCTTGGTCTGATTTCTATAAATATTCGAGCCGAATTTTAAAAATTGGTTATTAAAAACTGTTGTTGTATAAGTTAATCATAATCTGGTAAAAACAAGCAGAAAATAACAGTTGAGTCTGTTTTGCTTTGATTGGACGTCAAATGTAATTGACAGCAGTATAATAACAACCATCCTGCCACCCCCAAAATCATAACACAATTATAACATCATTTCAATAGCGGAGGGTGCGTGCCCCCTTCGCCCCCATCCGCGCCCCCTCCACCGCCCCCCCAGGGCAGGCATGTACTGTGACAACACCAGGCAGTGCCACTATACCTAATGACAGCTCATCCCTCTGAGTCTGAATGAGCTGGTTCAGTTGATTGAAACTTCATCGGCATTTCTCAACATCGGCTCACATTTGGCTCCGGCGTAGCTGAAGAGCAGTAAAGCAGAGCAGAAATGCAGCTTGTTAGCTTCGTAGGAGCGGAGTGATGTTGTGCCAGCGCGCTTTGTTTACAGATGAATTATGAATAAGTAGCGTGCATCCCGCTGGAAATCGGATGTGGCAGCAGGTGGAGTGTAGAATTAATCTTGCATGATTATCGTGCCTAACATCATCAGAACTTTCGCTCTGACTTCACTTAAGGTAACCTTGAACACTGTTTGGGGCACAAAGTCCCAGGAAGTTGGAGCTGAAGTACGTTACGGGGAGATTCATTCACAGAGGTTTAATAATAAGTTCAGTGCAACACTGACGATAGGGTTTTATAGAATGGACTGCTAATGTACACTCACTGGCCACTTTATTGGAAACCCCTACATTGTATCTCCACTCACTGGCCACTTTATTGGAAACCCCTACATTGTATCTCCACTCACTGGCCACTTTATTGGAAACCCCTACATTGTATCTCCACTCACTGGCCACTTTATTGGAAACCCCTACATTGTATCTCCACTCACTGGCCACTTTATTGGAAACACCTACATTGTATCTCCACTCACTGGCCACTTTATTGGAAACCCCTACATTGTATCTCCACTCACTGGCCACTTTATTGGAAACCCCTACATTGTATCTCCACTCACTGGCCACTTTATTGGAAACCCCTACATTGTATCTCCACTCACTGGCCACTTTATTGGAAACCCCTACCTTGTACCTTCTACGCATTGGACACATTATTGTAAACCCTTATATTGCACTTCCACTTACTGGACACTTTTTTAGAAACTGGGGAGGCTAGACTGCTAATACTGTGCTCCATCTCCCAGTCATTGCTGTGCTGCTGGCGTTCCTCTCACGGTCAGGACGTCCCGGATGAGACGGAAAACTTCCTGAGGTCAAAGGTCACAGAGCCGGCCTCAGACAGCTCCAACAAGGACAACCCTCCATCTAAAGACTGTGGTGCGAGTGAGAGGCCAATTCTTACAGCCTGCTTATGTCTCCAGACCTGAGGGTCTCCTACCTGCTGTGGATCTGCTGAAGAAGAACGTTCCAGCTAAAGCAAGGATGACCTTCTTCAGCTGGACCCTGCAGAGGAACCCGTTTAATATCAGATACGGCCCTGTGTAAGAGGGCATGAAGACCCTGTATAACGGCCTGCATGGCTGCAGCTGTTTCTTTGTTCTGTAATACAAAAGAATGAGAAAGTTATCTTCCTCTACGATCTCAGATTCTGAGATCTGCCTCTGTTTTGAGTCTGTTTTGCTGTGTGTACATCTACAGTTTGTGTTGTAAGCCATTGATTTCTATTTTGTGAAAATTCATTAAAATGGAGATGTTTGTTTTTGCAGATGAACTCTTGAACTCATGAATGAACAAACTGGTTAAATGAGCAGTGCCAAGCTTGACATGGTAAATGAGGGAAATGTTGATTTTCCAGCCGTAACGTTTGACTTTGCCTGACAGTTTGGGCTACAGTCGTCACTGTGAAGCTGGACTCCTGCAGCCTCCAGCAACGTCAGGCTCAATCCAGCTTCAAGTAAAGAGCTTTTCACTGTAGAAAGACCTTCAGTTAGTTGGACGGAATGAAAGCACAAACGCTGTGAATATGGTGTTTAAAGGACAGGCTAGCACGTAGTTATCATGAGGCACAATAGCCATTAAGTTTTCATCTAATCTCTCTGACATTACTCAGAAACTGCAGATCTCGTTCCTTTAAACCGGACTAAACCTAAGCTGGATTAGCTGTTAAGATGGCTAGCATACATGCTATATAAGCCACACACTCGTCAAGCACTTCAGGCTGTTTACTGTGTGTGTAGTGCTTCAGTTCTGCCCTTCAGACTGAAGGTTTTTCTGTGATAAAAGGCTTCTTATTTCAAGCTGTGCTAAACTTAACATCCTGCAGCCCTTCATCAGTGGTCAGTTTCTGACCACAGAGCCTTTTATTCTTGGGTGGATAGTCCGCTCTCTGTTTCTAATAAAGTGGCCAGTGAGTGGAAACACACGGTAGGTGTTTCTAATAAAGTGGCCAGTGGGTGGAAACACACGGTAGGTGTTTCTAATAAAGTGGCCAGTGGGTGGAAACACACGGTAGGTGTTTCTAATAAAGTGGCCAGGAAGCACAAGGTAGGTGTTTCTAATAAAGTGGCCAGTGAGTGGAAACACACGGTAGGTGTTTCTAATAAAGTGGCCAGTGAGTGGAAACACACGGTAGGTGTTTTGTAATAAAGTGGCCAGTGGGTGGAAACACACGGTAGGTGTTTCTA
>NC_051216.1:48209298-48251798 GCF_015220715.1 Pygocentrus nattereri
TTAAACAGCAGACTGAAGCTCGGGGAAGTCTTCGTGTGAAATTCAAACACAGGCCGGCGTTTTTATACCGTGGTTACTTGAGCTAATTGGCTGTGTGCATTACGATGATATGTTACTCTGCAGAGGGAGCGGGGGGGCCGAGCGGCGGGGTCGGAGTGAGGAGCGATCGGATGGGTCCCTCATGCTCCCGGAATAGAAAGAAAATCAAACTACAGACCTGCGTTTGATCCGACCTATAAATTAATTATACATTTTCTGTGTTCTGTATAATGACTTTTTTGCAAATTAGATGGAAATGAGATAAAATATTCATTTAACTATCTGGGGAATCTGCCCGGCAGGCTTTTTGGTCTTTCGGTCTGGCTCGAAACGCTGCCCATATGGCAATTACATACAACAGTGTTGCAGAAGTGTTGGTCTAATGCCTGCTGGCGGAGAGAGAGAGGGAGAGAGAGAGGGAGGAATGGTAGCTCGGGTCCCGACGTGTGTGGAAGGAAAGATAATGAGTTGGTTTTGTAAGTGTTAAGTGTGGAGTCGGCCCCAGGGTCGGCGCTCCTCGCAGCGCAGCTTTTCCTGTTGCGCTCGTTTTAAAAACACATATTTTCCTTCCTCATGAAGTCGGTCAGTTCCGGCCTCAGCCAGGCGCCCCTTTCATGTCCCCTCATGTCCGAAGGCCAAGATCTCTCTTTCTCTCTCTCGTCAGCTCGGCGGCTGGAGATCTCTCAGATGCTATTTGCCCCTGACTCCGTCTCACTGTCCAAGCTATTGATCTGAATAGAACCGGTACAATTACCATGTCCTCAGCTGAGACTCCCCACTGTTTCCACTGCGGAGGCAAAGACAAACAGAAACATCTGCTGAGCACCTCAGCTTAACTACTTCCCAGACTGGCAGCGCTCGGGCTTCTTACTGCAGCCTCCCCTGACCATCGCTGGCCACTTTATTAGAAACACCTGCCTTGTGCTTCCACTCACTGGCCACTTTATTAGAAACACCTACCTTGTACTTCCACTCACTGGCCACTTTATTAGAAACACCTGCCTTGTGCTTCCACTTGCTGGCCACTTTATTAGAAACACCTGCCTTGTGCTTCCACTCACTGGCCACTTTATTAGAAACACCCACCTTGTGCTTCCACTCACTGGCCACTTTATTAGAAACACCCACCTTGTGCTTCCACTCACTGGCCACTTTATTAGAAACGCCTGCCTTGGGCTTCCACTCGCTGGCCACTTTATTAGAAACACCCACCTTGTGCTTCCACTCACTGGCCACTTTATTAGAAACACCTGCCTTGTGCTTCCACTTGCTGGCCACTTTATTAGAAACACCTACCTTGTGCTTCCACTCGCTGGCCACTTTATTAGAAACACCTGCCTTGTGATTCCACTCACTGGCCACTTTATTAGAAACACCCACCTTGTGCTTCCACTCACTGGCCACTTTATTAGAAACACCTACCTTGTACTTCCACTCACTGGCCACTTTATTAGAAACACCTGCCTTGTGCTTCCACTTGCTGGCCACTTTATTAGAAACACCTACCTTGTACTTCCACTCACTGGCCACTTTATTAGAAACACCTGCCTTGTGCTTCCACTCACTGGCCACTTTATTAGAAACACCTACCTTGTGCTTCCACTCACTGGCCACTTTATTAGAAACACCTACCTTGTGCTTCCACTCACTGGCCACTTTATTAGAAACACCCACCTTGTGCTTCCACTCACTGGCCACTTTATTAGAAACACCTGCCTTGTGCTTCCACTCACTGGCCACTTTATTAGAAACACCTACCTTGTGCTTCCACTCACTGGCCACTTTATTAGAAACACCTACCTTGTGCTTCCACTCGCTGGCCACTTTATTAGAAACACCTACCTTATGCTTCCACTCACTGGCCACTTTATTAGAAACACCTGCCTTGTGCTTCCACTCACTGGCCACTTTATTAGAAACACCTACCTTGTGCTTCCACTCACTGGCCACTTTGGAGTGGACAGTGCATCCCCGGTTTTGAGGCAGCCCAGCTAATCCTGGACACAGGGCCTTAAAGCAGTAAACATGGATACTAAATCTTATGCTAGCTGTCATCATCAGGCAGCTAAAGACCAGCTAACACTGGCACGCAGAATAGGCAGCAGCTGCATTATGTGTCACGGCTGTGAGATTTCGCCGGTCCCCTCATGCGGAAAATCGTAATGAGGCGTTGTGAAAGGTTTGCCATGTTCCAGGTCTCAAGGTGCAAAGAACTCACCATCGCTGAGATGAAATGCAAAGTGTGCAATCAGCTAAAGGGGGACGTTTGGCAGAGCGAGAGCGACATGCGGCGCTAATGCAGCATGAGGTCCGCTGACCCCTGCCCTGTCCGGCCTCCCGCGCATTACAGCGAGGCGTCGTTAAATCCGGAGTGTTCTCAGAGAGACCCCCTCACCTGAGGCCGCTGAGGGGGCTGTAATGAGGAGGTGTAAACTGAAGTGGCTTTCAGCGTGTCCCACCTGAACACTTCACACTGCACACACACTCTTCCTGGAAATGTCAGCAAGTCGGCAAATGGAAAACTGCAGGCGCTTGAAGTCCCCGAGATGCATAATGTGCACCCTGCTAACCTTTTTTCTCTCACCTCCCTTCTTCACGGTTTACACAGATAGCTGTCTGAGACGCTGGAGAACGCTCCACTGCAGGGTCTTCTGAACTGAGGGTCAGGCTTGAGCTGCATCACCACATGATGGGGAAGAGACAAATAACGCGGGTCAAATTTGAGAAAACATGCATATTAATATATAAACATCAAGTCCACCAAAACATTAAACGGAGGCAGCTGGATTTTCTGTTGTTGACACTTTAATCAGCAGGCTGACCAATCAGAGCCTTGTTGTCATGGTTACTCCTGTAGTTTGTTCGCTTGTTTTAAATGCTCAGATCTCCAAACTGAAACATTGTTGACCTACATCACTGTGTGTGAAGCTGTCTGAAAATATCAATATGCTTTTATATATAAATATATGTGTATATATATATATATATATATATATATATATATATATATATACACACACACTATATTTCCAAAAATATTCGGTCGTCTGGCTTCTCACGCATGTGAACTTCTGTGAGACCCCATTCTTAATCCATAGGGTTTAATATGATGTCGGCCCACCCTTTGCAGCTATAACAGCTTCAACTCTTCTGGGAAGGCTTTCCACAAGGGTTAGGAGTGTTTATGGGAATTTCTGACCGTTCTTCCAGAAGCACATTTGTGAGGTCAGGCACTGATGTTGGACGAGAAGGTCTGGCTCACAGTCTCCACTCTAATTCATCCCAAAGGTGTTCTATGGGGTTGAGGTCAGGACTCTGTGCAGGCCAGTCAAGTTCTTCCACACCAAACTGGCTCATCCACGTCTTTATGGACCTGCTTTGTGCACTGGTGTGCAGTCATGTTGGAGCAGGAAGGGGCCGTCCCCAAACTGTTCCCACAAAGTTGGGAGCATGAAATTGTCCAAAATCTCTTGGAGCTGAAGCTTTAAGAGTTCCTTTCACTGGAACTAAGGGGCCGAGCCCAACTCCTGAAACACACCCCCACACCATGATCCCCCCTCCACCAAACTTTACACTCAGCACAGTGCAGTCAGACAAGTACCGTCTCCTGGCAACCGCCAAACCCAGACTCGCCCATCGGATTTCCAGACGGAGAAGCGTGATTGGTCACTCCAGAGAACACGTCTCCACTGCTCTAGAGTCCAGTGGCGGCACTTTACACCACTGCATTCCACGCTTTGCATTGCGCTTGGTGATGTAAGGCCTGGATGCAGCTGCTCGGCCATGGAAACCCATTCCATGAAGCTCTCTACGCTGTTCTTGAGCTGATCTGAAGGCCACATGAAGTTTGGAGGTCTGTAGTGATTGACTCTGCAGAAAGTCGGTGACCTCTGCGCACTATGCTCCTCAGCATCCGCTGACCGCTCTGTCATTTTACGTGGCCGACCACTTCGTGGCTGAGCTGCTGTCGTTCCCAATCGCTTCCACTTTGTTATAATCCCACTGACAGTGGACTGTGGAATATTTAGTAGTGAGGAAATTTCACGACTGGACTTGCTGCACAGGTGGCGTCTGATCACGGCACCACGCTGGAATTCTCTGAGCTCCTGAGAGCGACCCATTCTTTCACTAATGTCTGTAGGAGCAGTCTGCAGGCCTAGGGGCTCGGCTTTACACACCTGTGGCCATGGAAGTGACTGGAACACCTGAACTCAGTGATCTGGATGGGGGAGTGAAGACTTTTGGAAATATAGTTTGTGTATAAGTATATATGTAGTTCTACAGTTACAGACTGTAGTCCATCTGTTTGTCTGATACTCTGTTACCCTGTTCTTCAGTGGTCAGGACCCCCATGGACGCTCACAGAGCAGGTACTGTTTGGGTGGTGGGTCATTCTCAGCACTGCAGTAACACTGACGTGGTGGTGGTGTGTTGATGTGTGCTGTGCTGGTCTGAGTGGATCAGACACAGCAGAGTTGCTGGACTTTTAAACACCTCAGTGTTGCTGCTGGACTGAGAACCCGAAACATCCGTCCGTCAGCATCCTGTGGGCAGCGTCATGTGGGCAGCGTCCTGTGTCCACTGATGAAGGACTAGAGGATGACCAACACAAACTGTGCAGCAGCAGATGAGCTGTCGTCTCTGACTTTACATCTACACGGTGGACCAGCAAGGTAGGAGTGTCTAATAGAGTGGACAGTGAGTGGACACAGTGTTTAAAAACTCCAGCAGCACTGCTGTGTCTGATCCACTTGTACAAGCACAACACACACTAACACACCACCACCACATCAGTGTTACTGCAGTGCTGAGAATGACCCACCACCCAAATAATGCCTGAAAATATACATATATGTTTGGAGTGGCCGAGCCAACGTCTTTAATCCTTTAGAAATTTTGAAGGACCTGAAGCAGCAGTTAACGGGAGGAAACCCCCCAACATAACAGACCTGCAGATGTTTTGTACGGAGGGGCTAAAATTCCACCGAGCCGATTTTGTGATATTGGATCATTTTCCTAATATTTTTGTCTCGTTTGTTCAGTTTGGTTGTCTTTTCAGACTTGTGTGAAAATCTGATGAGGTTTTCAGTCAAACTGATGCAGAAATGTAGGAAATTCTAAAGGGTTCACAAACTTTCAAGCACCACTGTTTGTAAGCTGCTCACATGGCTAGTAGTGTTCTTGGGAAACACCCTCCTGTTCAGTCCAGTGAGGGAAGCAGAAAGACCAGCACAGAGCAGCTCAGCACTACGCAGCACACAGTTCAGCTCCAGCGCATGGGAGGAGTCTCGGCGCCGATGAACATCAAACTCAATACCAGCTGTTCGCTATTAGTGTTGACTTAACGGAAAAAAACGCTCAACATAATTTGGTAAATATATCAGGTTTGGTATCAGGGAACCAGCACTGAGGTCAAGAGAGACGATGAGCATGTCTGTTGATCCTGAGGTCTAGATTTGGGGTCTGGGTCTAATTTAGGACAGTAATATAGAGATGCTGAGTGGCGTCACCATTGCTGGTGGGTCGTTCTACAGAAACGTCCATTTCTGTGTCCGTAGCGTTTACAGATATATTACACTAAAAAGATATATTAACCCTAACCCTAACCCTATTTTGAAGAAAAAAACACTTTTTTCATGATTTTAAATACAATAATCTCTACACGACTATGGAATATATGATTTAAATGACAAAGAAAACAAATAAACATTATAAGATATATAATAAAAGTCCCCCAGGCGTCGTGTCACTGGTGTTACTGCGTCTCTTATTCTGAAATAAAAGTCACGCTGATGACGTCACTCGACCTCCTTTGACCTGTTTTCTGAGGATCTATGGAGAAAAGCTCATGGTGAGTCCACTGTGTCTCTCAGTTCTCAGAGATCTTCTCATTCAGCTCATGATCTCATATGAAGCTTCTAGCTGACGTCACTGGTGTGACCGACTTTATTCTGAGGTCACTGTGAAAAAATAGAAACACAAATGGATTAAATTCCATATTTTAGTGGACGTTCCCTGATGGACAGCGTGTGGTTTGATGTTCTGTAAAATGCGTTGATCATTAAAAACGTCTCTGGTGTTTCCTTTATTATGTGGAGCACCGATGACGGTCAGTAACACCAGTGACCCCTATGGAGAGACAGAAGAGTGGACGCTTCTGTAGAACGACCCTGGTGTACGTTGTAAGCCTGTAGCCTTAAGAGTCTACTCTGAGTAATGTCTTACACACTCAGATAGCTTTGATGGCCATGGTGTAAATGTCTGCTCTCTTCGTGGTTCATCTACTGCAGCATCACACTCTAAGAACGAAAGACCTTCAGTATTTTCTTCTCTCTGTTTTTCAGCCACTTATCCAAAGTCGTACTCGACCGGTTGAGCCTCGCTTGGAGTATCATTTGCTATAATTAGCGCCGTGATGTGCCTCTGAAGTCTGTGACCTTCACAGGTTAGACCCTGTAACTCCTCTCATGTGAAGCTCTCAGCGAGACCGTGGCCTTTCCAGCACTCATCAGCCACTCGGCGAGCGTTCGCCTCCAAACAGAGCCGCGGTACCCACAGAGGGGCAGAGCCGCCGCGCATTACACCACCTTCTTTACTTTTATGATACAGTGACTGACAGCATATTGATGAAAGATGAAGGTCACTGCATGGCCCGACAGTTACACGCATTGATTACTCCGTCCAGTCTGTCGTGAGGAAACTGCAGTGTTCCAGATGAGCGGGCGGGTCACGTCGAGTCTCAGAGCAACACAGCAACACGTCGATAATGCAACTGACGAGCAGTTCTCAGACCTTTAATCACCGGCTGTGCCCCAAACTGAGTCCTGTTCACTATATAGGGCGCTATTTTGGCTGTCCTAATTTAGTAATGGTCTGAAAATGGTGATATAATCTAACAGTTGTGCTGTATAAGTGATGTACCCTGGTGCTGAAGAGCGAACTTCAGCATATTAGACAATTCACTTCCATCGTGAATTCTGTTCCCTAGTTTTCTACATAGCTCCCTTTTGATTTCCTAGTATAGGAATAGTGATTAAGGGTCCATTCCTGTTCCCTGTAATATTGTTCTAGTGCTTCAGTCTAGGGAATAGCAATTATGGGGTTATATGTGTTCCTTGTAACATATAATAGTGCTGTAGTTCTCTAAAGTAGAGAGAAGTGATTAAGGGATCATACAAATCATTGAATTCAGGTGTTCCAGTCACTTCCATGGCCACAGGTGTATAAAGCCGAGCCCCTCGGCCTGCAGACTGCTTCTACAGACATTAGTGAAAGAATGGGTCGCTCTCAGGAGCTCAGTGAATTCCAGCGTGGTGCCGTGATCGGACGCCACCTGTGCAGCAAGTCCAGTCGTGAAATTTCCTCACTACTAAATATTCCACAGTCCACTGTCAGTGGGATTATAACAAAGTGGAAGCGATTGGGAACGACAGCAGCTCAGCCACGAAGTGGTCGGCCACGTAAAATGACAGAGCGGTCAGCGGATGCTGAGGGGCATAGTGCGCAGAGGTCACCGACTTTCTGCAGAGTCAATCACTACAGACCTCCAAACTTCATGTGGCCTTCAGATCAGCTCAAGAACAGCATAGAGAGCTTCATGGAATGGGTTTCCATGGCCGAGCAGCTGCATCCAAGCCTTACATCACCAAGCGCAATGCAAAGCGTGGAATGCAGTGGAGTAAAGCGCCGCCACTGGACTCTAGAGCAGTGGAGACGAGTTCTCTGGAGTGACCAATCACGCTTCTCCGTCTGGAAATCCGATGGATGAGTCTGGGTTTGGCGGTTGCCAGGAGACGGTACTTGTCTGACTGTATTGTGCCGAGTGTAAAGTTTGGTGGAGGGGGGATCATGGTGTGGGGGTGTTTTTCAGGAGTTGGGCTCGGCCCCTTAGTTCCAGTGAAAGGAACTCTTAAAGCACCAAGAGATTTTGGAGAATTTCCTGCTCCCAACTTTGTGGGAACAGTTTGGGGACGACCCCTTCCTGTTCCAACATGACTGCACACCAGTGAACAAAGCAGGTCCATAAAGACACGGATGAGTTGTTGTTCTAGAATAGCTACTAACTGTCCGTGTCTGTTCCCTATCCTAGTGTTCTAATTCCCCAACATAGCGAATAGAGAATAGGGGGCTCAACTGTATTCCCTATAATAGGTTCTCCAAAGTAGATATGAGTGATTAGGGGAACATTTCTGTTCTAGATAATAATGTTCTAGTGCTCCAGTTGTAATAGTAATTATGGAGACATTTCTGTTATCTTGGCCTTTGAAACGACACATTGAGCTTTTCATATAAAACGTGCAAATGAACGAAAACATCACAAACTACGAAGCCTTGCGGTTCTAGACGTCCTGTCCCGATGTTTCCTACAGATCAGGGATGCTGGACGTCCTGTTTTGTTGGTGTGTTTACTCCTGCTGTGTCAACCCATTCGGCTCCTGCGAGTTGATGTGAGGAAGCGCTGGAAGGAGCCTTTATTCCTCACTCCTCTGATTCCCTCTCATTCCCTCAGCTGGGAGGCACCGGCGAGGCCTGCTGTTTGTGGACCCAGCTGTGGCACCCTGCCTCGCTGTCTTGTTTTGCTTCTGTCCAGATGTTTGTAGACCCAGTTGAGGCAGGGGTGGGGGATGTTGGCCGAGGTCCGTCATAGTCTGATTGCAGGGTTACCACTCCGGCCTGGTGGACCGCGTTCCTTGAAAAATCCGAACCTGTTATTGGGGCCCCGAGGGGTCCCAACAAGAAAGCCTCTCTTCTCTTCGCCCTCCACACCTCCTCCACTCTCTCCTCTGGGTGTTCTCTCCTCTACAGGGGAGCTCTTCCAACCAGCGCTTCTCCTCCTCCTCGTCTTCTGCCTCGTGCTGTTCGGAGCCGGAGGAGAGCGATCCTCTGGAGGCTGTTCTCTGTGTATCATCCTTGTTCTTCCAGCGCCTGTGTTGTGCCTTTGTTTCACAGCAGGCCTTTATTTCTCTCCCTCTTTCTCTGTTTCTAAAGTAGCTTTTCTTTAAAGAAAAAAAAAGTGTTTATGCCAACAGATTTTGCAGGAACAAAAAGGGGCAGGCGAGCTCTTTCAAAACACGCAAACAGCAGAGGCAAATTCCTGGTTGGCGTTTCCTTTGACGCCACTGCCTTTGACGGTGTAATTGGATCTGATCCTACGAGACTCACTGCAGACTATTTATGGTTTGCGCACGGTTTCCGATCTGGTAACTTCAACTAGAGAGGTCACAAGGGTTCGCCATAGATCCATATAGATAGAGAATTAGACTGCTGGCTTTTTTTTTTTGTGTTTTTGTTTGAAGATTACTGCCAGGGTGTATATGGCACATGAGTGGCTTCAGTAGAGCGCCCTCTGTATCTGAATCTTTAATCATTTTTTATTTTATTCATATATCCCACCTTCTCCAAGAGCTTGAAACACTTTACAAACACCCATTAAAATACATACAATGTAGAAACAAACATAGATTTCCATTATTAACAAAGTTAGAGACACAAATAAATCAACTCAATTTGTGTTTTAAATGTAAAAGTGTATGTAAACGTGTAAAAGACTTCCGATCATCTGCTGCTTGTTTTCAGGGAACTGATTCCCAAGAAGTGAAGCAGCAGAGGAGGAAGGTCTATCACCCACAGAATGAAGGTCTCGCCTTGAGTACTACTAACAGTGCGGAGCTGAACAGAGCGAGATGTTAAAGAGAACATTCCAGATATGTAGTCAGGAGCAGTGTAAGGGCTTATATGGGAGAAGTAGTACCTTATAAGTAATCCGGAGGGACCCAAGCAACCAATGCAGATATTTAAATACGAGTTGCACAGAGAGAGTTTTAGCTCTGCATCTGCATTTTGCACAAGTTGCAGTTTTTTAGAATGTGAGATGGGAGACCAGTAAGAAGAGCGTTGCAGTAAACGAGGCACGAAGAGATACATCTATAAGGCACTCAGCAGCTACAAATTAAGATATGACGAATATAGAATATGTTCCTCACATGAAAGAATGAAAACAAATGAATATAAGTGCAGTTTGAGTAACAGTAGCTTCAGAGTTAAGTTTATGGAAACTACTATGCATCCATGATTTAATATCCTAAAAACTATTTTTAAATTAGATGGAATAGCACACCTTGTTCAGATTTGAGTGTTGTTAGCATATACATGATAGCTCAACCCATGCTGATGAATAACATAACCAACAAAAAGCATATAAATACTGAATAAAAGTGTCCCAAGTACTGACCCCTGTGGAACACCATAGGTAACAGTAGTAGTTGGGGCTAACTGTGTCCCATTAAAGGAACATTATGAAGTAGTTAGGGTTGTGGAGACCTCTCTGGTGGAAATGTGTAATAGCATGCAATGTGTGGTAGAACATTTTGCAGCGTCGGTTGTTCTTCGGACCCCCACAAGCGGAAGAATCTGATTTTTGCGAGCTTGTTGTTGAGTTTTCGAAGAGAACTCAGTCTAAACTTGGACGTGGATGTGAGTGAATTATGTACCATTGACAGTATAATGTTGATTCTGCATTTGAGACCTAAACATCAAGGCAGGCCTTCTTTTTGAGGCCTGTTTATGTGACAGTAATAAGTAAAAATGTACAACACGGTCGGAAAAATTCCCGCCAAATCTGTTCCAGTACCTCTGACTTTTGAACGGTTATGTCAGGCTTTGCAGGGCGACTTGCAGCGGCACATACTCACCACATTTTAGTGTGTTCTCCTTTTTTTCCATTCTCAGTAATGCAGTTTCTTTCAGTGTTAGCAAAGTGCTGCTTTAGGTCCCACAAACTGCTGCCGGTCACTCGAGTGAGACGGAAAACCAGGACATAGCGAGGACAGCAGCACCACAAGACTACGCAGCAGCTGTGAGGTCTAATAGAATGAGACCTCTTTAATTCAGAAAGAGGTGGTTGAGTATTAGTGCTGTGATTCTTCCTCAAGCCAGACGGAAAAGGGTCTAAAACATTATAAGATGGTTTTGTGGTTGCATAAAGACAATGATTCCTCTGCCAGCTATATAAATATCTATGGGGATCACCCACGACGGCCCGCGGTGGCTGTCAAGCTGGACAATCCTGTCTAAGACTTCAGACTTCTTCTCTGAGAATGATTGTCTCGTGACACGCAGCAGGTTGATTGTGTTTAATGACCGTGACCGTGACAGTGACAGTGACGGTGACAGTGAGATGGAAATTGGTGCCCTGGCTCGTTCACTCACTCTCTCTCTCTCACTTCCATCACTTCAGGGCAGTCGGAGGCTCCTTTAACGGAGTCATCAGGAGGTCCTGGATATGTCACGCTTGTCACCTTCCTTTAAGTCCGTCTGGAGTGCGTGGGCGCCGGATTAATATTATATAGCCTACGGAAGCTCGGCGACTGTCTTATCGGCTCTGCATGGGCGATAAGCAGCCGCGGCCAGTCGAAGCTGAAAGATCCCTCTCAGTCTTGCTCTCAATGTGAGGGGGAATGTTATGCAATGCAACGCTAATTAATCGCCGCTCCACTGTAATTGGTACGAATGTTTGCACAGATGGTCGCATCCCCATCAGAGATGTGCGATAAGTCGGGGCGGCTCTGAAACATGAAGGCAGTCACCCTTTCCCGCTGAAATTGAGGCTAAATATAATGGCAGAGATGGCCACCGCTGGCCTGCAGCGTGTGAATTTGCTCAGCTCTGACGTGGCCGTTCTCGGACACTGCATGCCAAAGTCAATTTGATTTCCAGCGGCGTTACTCAGGTTCCCCCACCGAGACGCCACGGCACCGCGACCAGAACAGCCCTCTCCTCGTCCCCGCTCACTGAAATGCGGCATAAAACTCCTGCGACGGAAATCGGCTCCTCTGCAAGTCCTCCAATCATCTACGCGGCCTTCTCCGCTACTGTGGCCCGTGACGCAAACGTGAGCGAATAAATAAGTGAGGCCGGGGACCGGCGGCGAATAATTCAGGAGCTTGGCATCTCTTGTTTTTTTAATATGTGAAATGTCATCTTTTATTGAGACGTCTGTTCTCGGTGGCTCCGGCGCTCAGCTAGCGTTAGTCGCACATCAGTGGAGCCGTCAGAGCCCGCAGGAAAAGGCTCGGGCACCTTCCCACATTCTCGACCGCTCTACAAAGGCCCGCCAACGCTTTTCATCCCGGCGCTTTTCATCCTTCCCACAAAAGCTCGCTCCTAACCTTCACGCGCTGCTGAAACAAGAGTGTAACATCTAGCTAAGCTAATTGGCTTTCCCGTGCACAGAAAGCTCCTTTTTGTGTTCCTGTGTTTAGCACCAACAAAAAGCGGCGCCGCTCGTCCTTTTCATTGTGCTGTTTACACAGGCGTCTGCGAAATGCGACCACTTACGCTGTATGAATAGCAGTGTGATTGAGATGGGCTTTCATAGGGAGTAAGGATGGCAGCTTTTTGAAAGGGAACCGCTGCTTCTAGGACGGCTAGAAAGCTGGAAAGTATGCAGAAATCACCGTGGCGCTCGTAAACCTTTCCCGGACCAAGCGTAGGAGACCCAGCCACTTTAAATCTCATTAAAAAGCCTCCACTAATACCTCCGCCAGTTAATTCCTGGTTTAATTAGCAGCTGGCCTACTACCGATACCGAGCTAAACTGTGAGATTAGTGCCCACACCACAGAGAAACGAGCACAATCTGGTTTCACCAGGCGGCTCTCCGACAGCAGACACCACTGAATAACACACATCCTTCACTGTTTACTGGACTGGATTAAGCTTGAACTCCAAAGAGTAACATCCCTGCATCACGCCGGGGCGGCTGATCCAGGAGCCGTGTGTCCCTGGTGGCTCTTAGAAATGGCATTAATAAATCAATTTTTCATCACTGAATCTAGACATTAAAACTGTTTACCATCCCAGGAAAATCACAGCACTATTACACTTTGCACAGTATGAGCATAAACACGGAGTGAAGTGAACTCGCATGCATGCAAATGCCGTGAGGATATTATTATAATTATTATTACTTTATTTATTTATTTATTTATTAGAATAATTCACCTTCAGTCTATAATTTAGGCAACAGTTTTGATTTAAAGTGACTTCATCAGTCAATGTCCTATTATCATCAAAAGTAAAGATAAAAGTTTAAGAGAAGTTCTCAGGATCTTCAGAAATTTCAGTTCCTGTTGAACTTCCGCGACTTCTGGAACATTCCGGATGTTTCAGAGGGGTGAATGTGTTTGGGTAACAGAGTTGACTGAATGTTTAGAAACTAAACTGATCGCTTTTATTAGAAACACCCACATTGTGATTCTACTTGCTGGCCACTTTATTAGAAACACCCACATTGTGATTCCACTCACTGGCCACTTTATTAGAAACACCTACCTTTTGCTTCCACTTGCTGGCCACTTTATTAGAAACACCCACCTTGTGCTTCCACTCACTGGCCACTTTATTAGAAACACCTACCTTGTGCTTCCACTCACTGGCCGCTTTATTAGAAACACCTACCTTGTGCTTCCACTCACTGGCCGCTTTATTAGAAACACCTCCCTTGTGCTTCCACTCACTGGCCACTTTATTAGAAACACCTACCTTATGATTCCACTCACTGGCCACTTTATTAGAAACACCTACCTTATGATTCCACTCACTGGCCGCTTTATTAGAAACACGCACATTGTGATTCCACTCACTGGCCACTTTATTAGAAACACCTACCTTATGATTCCACTCACTGGCCACTTTATTAGAAACACTTGTCTTATAGCTACACTACACAAGTGTACAATTACAGACTGTAGTTTGTCTTTGCTGAGCAGTTTATCAGAGACGGCTTCACAGGATGAAGACACGGCACTGAATTTTATAAAAACAATTATGCACAGAGTTTGAATGCTTGTGACTGCGTGTCATTTAATGATTAGAAAAGATTTTAAAAGACTTTTACAGGAATCCTGACATTTTTCATATACATGTTTCATTCAGTGTTTATAAGGCCTACCTAAAAAGAAAAACTTATAAAGGCTTATTCCAACAGGTGTCTCTTTAATGTCGACGACCTAAATCAGGTGACGTCGCTTATTGTCTCATGTTGGGTCGTGACACACTTCTGAGTGAAATAACATAGCCGGTACCAAAAATAGATTTTGTAGTTTAGTGCAGGTCAGTTAAAGTCCACCATGCAGTCTTCATATACAAACACTGATATATTTGCGCCCTGCTACATCTGCCCTGGTCAACTGTAAGTGGTATTATTTTGAAATGGAAGCGGCTAGGAGCAACAACAGCTCAGCCTGGAAACGGTAGACCATGCAAACTCACAGACCAGGGCTGCTAAGTGCTGAAGCATGCAACACGTTAAAAGCAGCCATCCTCTGTTGCATCCCTCACTACAGAGTTCCAAACTGCTTCAGGAAGCAACACTAGCACAAGAACTGTGTGTTGGGAGCTTCAGGAAATGGGTTTCCATGACTGAGCAGCTGCTCACAGGCCTAAGATCACTATACGCAATGGCAAGTGTCAGCTGGATGGATGTAAAGTGCCTCCACCGGACTCTGGAGCAGTGGAAACGTGTTCTCTATTGGTCAGTCTGATGATGAATCTGGGTTTGGTGGATGCCAGGAGAACGTTACCTACCAGAATGCAGAGTCAGTAAAATTTGGTGGAGGAGGGATGATGAGCTGGGCTGTTTTTCAGGGTTTGGGCTCTCAGTTCCAGTGAAGGGTGATGTTGATGCTACAGCACAAAGACATTTTACACAGTTAAGCTTCCAGCTTTGCTGCACGCGTTTCGAGGAGGGCTCTTTGTTTTGGCCATATAGTGTTTGTCATATTCTATTATTTCACTTCAGAAAGTGTCAGGACGCAGAATCACCTGACAGAGTTGTGTCATAAGTGTTTATAAACATTTTTGCACACCTATGTCAGTTCTCATGAAGGGCTTAGGTAGGAGTGATGTAGCCTTGTGAACACTGCCTAACCCTAACCCTAACACTGATTTGCATTAGACATAAGGCCTTATTTATCATAGTAATGTGACCTCAAAACCAACAATGGCTGTCCAGAATCTCAGTAAATATATATACACATTTCTAAGAGAGCTGCTTTTTTGAGCTCTAACATTTACGACCGGGTTCCTCTCCTAGACGAGCCCCATCATGCGGGCGGCCCACCAGCGGCAGGGCAGTATGACCCTGCAGGCCACTCGGCAGCCGCGATAGTTGTAGGGCCATGGCCAGTAGCCCCCCAGCGGCTCGCAAATCCGCTCGCAGTGAGTGTGACCGTGCTGGCACTCGCTACAGCAGATCCCACGGTGGTCCAGCATGGGGTCAAACACCAGGGTCCCTGTCTCACTGTCCTGCCGTCTCTGCGGAGAGAAGAGACAATCCATCTCAAGTTTCTTTAGTTTAGCACTGGTGGTTAGGAGTTTAATCAATTAGAGGTTAATTAGGGGTCCTGGACCCTCCAGGACCCCCTGTATTTCACACTTTGCTGATGGTTAATCTAATGTGTTAGGACTTCTCTACAGCTCTGCAAGTCCTAACCAATAGGAGAGCTTAGTTACATCTACCTAGACACCACGGAGGTAGACAATTCCTGACTGGCCAGTTTTCCACAAGAATATAACCTTTACTGTCCAGTACTTGATAATGGAGCAAGAGCAGTGCTGTAATACTTACGGCAAAGTCTAAATACAAACATGATCCTCTTGAACACAAATAAACACGTGCATTCTTTAGTTCCCTAGTATCATGATAAATGTCATGTTTTGTTGATTTTCTAAGTGTAAATGAGCCTAAGTGAACTAAGTGAACTAAGTGAACACGTCTCCTCAACACTTCTGCACATCGGAATGCGTTACTGTTTATTTGCTAAATTTAATAATTCATTTAATCAAATAAATGCTGTAAATGTAAATGATCTGCAGTGAATTAGCCTCACGTGGTAAGGGTTTTCAGGGTTGTACGCAGATCCAGCAGATCCCGCAGATCCCGTCTCCAGCGTGTCCTCCTCCAGGCCTGGGCTGGCCGTGATGTTCTCCACGTTCCTCGCTCCGTCCTCAAACTCTTCTGCCTCGCTCTGCCGTCTCACGCGCCTCACGTCTCTCCTCCTCCGCCCTGCTTCACCAGCAGACACAGATAAACCAGAGCACAGAACCAGACCGGCCAATGCAAATCTCAGGCTAAAACCTGGGATACACTGAAATTCCGGATTCTAAAGAAGTTTGACTGAAAACCAACTCTTTCTGCTCGTTACTTCATGCATAGTCAGGATGACTTGTGTATGGTTTAATGTTTACTCATTAAATAATGCATGAATTACTGCACCCTTATTGTAAAGTGTTCCACATCGTTCTAATCGACTGAACACCCTCAGCTGAGGCTGCTGACACTTCCTGTCAGAATTACAGTGACTGAAGCTGGGGGCTTTGCTCCGGGTGAAGGTCGTCCTGTTACGCTGTAGAAGCCCAGCTGTGGTCGTTGTGACACACAGCACATCTGGACTGGTATCAACATAACAGGGCACCTTCTACCCACACGCTCGACTGTCACTGACGGAGGATCAGGAAATACTCTTTGGGTGAGTTGCGTGAAGCCAGTGGACTGGAAGGTCTCTGCAGAAGTTCAGGATCTGAGAGCTCAGGAAGCTCCTGTCTGTCACAGGTTCCTGTGACGCCACCCAGATCACAGGGTCTTCGTCTGATTTCAGTGGCACCATCTCCTCCTGACGGTGGAATCAAAGGGAAAATAAAGGTTAGGATGTAAAATCTAATCGGCTACATTTAAAAGAGTGAAAACCCCAAAATCATGGAAAGGGTCAAATCTTACAAACAATTATACAGTCCCATTTCCAAAAATGTTGACACTGTGTAAAACGTGAATGAACCTTTTTAAAAAGGATTCTATATAGCACCAAAAAGGGTTCTGCTATTGTTACAGTGTCATGCTTGTTACAGTAGAAGAACCCATTTGTGCTATAATGAGCCCTTAAAGAACCATCGTTTTTAAGTATGTATGCCTCTAAGCGGTTTCTGGTTACTAAAAGCTCGTGTCAGTAGTGTTTAGTGGACTGATATTAGCAGAGGTGAGTGTTTTCTCGTTTTTCTTCGTCTGATATTTATGGTCTGAACTGAATTCTGAGCTCTAATGGTCTCGGTTCACTATGAGAAGATGAGCGTTTGGCTTGCCTGTAATGTAAAAGCAGAGTAAACCAGTTCATTTCATACCAGTTGAATCGTCACGCTGTCCTTGGGCGACGTTCCCAACTCAGGAAGTTTAGCTTTAGTTTGGGACCTGATGTAACACTTGTCTTCTCCGGAGAACCAGACTGCAGTCACACCCTTCAGAGCACGACAGAGATGATTTCAGGTGTGATTTCTGCAACCTTCAAGTCTTTCTGGGTGATTCCACAATCGGGGTGTCATTTGTGTCCCACTGATGTCACGTTTATAAATATGTACAAGACTTTTAAAGATAGTGTCCTTCACCACAGCGTACGTTCAGATGAATGACTTTAATAAAACCTACCAGCACTTAGAAAACAGTCCATTAGAATAATCATCAAAACACTTCAAACATCACTATTTTTGCGTTCATGTGCAAATCCAGTTACCATCTCACGCTTTAAGCACTTTTTCATGAGTCGCCCATTATAGGTTATTATTATATGTACAAAATTCAGACAAACTGGTACCTGAACACATCCACACCTACAAGAATCTGGAATGTTCCACAAGCCACGTGATCAACAGACCTGAATTTTTCACTGAATGCTTATTTTTCTTTGATGTTGACAATGACTGATGAGGTCGTCTTTAAGTTCAGCCCCGTTGTCTTAATTACAGACTGCATTTTAATTAAGTACAACCCCAATTCCAAAAAACCTGGGGTGCTTTGTAAAATACAAATAAACATAAATGAAAACAGATTGCAGTGATTTGCGAATCTCATAGACTCATATTTTCTCCACAGTGGACCACAGAACACCTATCAGATGTTGAATGTGAGACATTCTGCTTTTATTTCCATTTGTTTACATTTTACACCACGTCCCATGTTTTTGGAATTGGGGTTTGTAGATAATCACATTGTCCTTCAAGGTGGCCTTAGAACAGAAAACTGTATTTGACACTGGTACGGTTGTATAAGGAGTGTTTGATACATTGATCCTCAAACGCTGCCGTCTCCTCCTTCAAATACAGACCCCGCATTTGTAAAAGAGGGTAAAACAGAATCATTAATATTCACGTCCACAAAATTTCCATACTTCAGTCGACGTTCTAGCCCAGCGAAACAACAACAGCAGAGCAGCAGCAATGAAAATGACTGACTCTGTGCAGAAATGCAGCTCCAGGCTGTGAAGGGACATCGAGGTGTTATCTGCTTTCTGACAGCTGAAGCAGGTCATCTTAAACCGAGAGCTTCACAGTGAGAACAGCTTTAATTTACTGTGTGTGGTTGTCGGGATCGAACGTGGGACCTAGTGTAGCTAATGTTATGTCCGAAAAGGAAAACAGCTCGTGTCATTCCGGAGCCAAATCACAAGGCTGTAAAACCACATGTGGGCATTTTCACCTCAACCAAAGTCACATGCCTTCTATGTAGAGATTAGAGAGAATTTAAAAAGCAGAATAAATGCTTTTTTGTGGGACCTTCCCTGTCCGTCTGCTGCTGGCATGAATGCTATTAACCACATTTTGTGTATTTAATAATTCTATGCTAGAAAACTCAAAGCCACTGTCTGAAAAGAGACCCTGTAAAAATGTGGTGTTCCTGTTGTTCCTGTGATAAAAAGTAGTTTCTAAGAGTTACAAGGGGGTTAAATGGCCCCTCAGTCACGGAATCCTCCTCCTGCTTCACTACCAGTTACCTGGACCACACTAGGCATTTCTCACCGCCTGAAAATCATGGACCTCCACCGCCTCCCCGTCTCCGCTGCCTGTTCTGATTCTCTCAAGGTTGTTTGCAGAGTCGATCTCCATGGAAGCGTCGGCCTGTTTCCCGTTAAGGCTCACGCTGTAGTGGACGCTGATCACCTGCTGACATCAGAAGAGAGACTCAGGTCCTCATATCGAACACTGTATACAGTTAAAACTGATCTAAGTCTGAGGGTCTTTCACAGAGTCTCCTGTGAAAGTATTACAGCAGCAAGGCCAGTTCTGTCAGTGTTGCAAAGCACTGTAGACACTGTTGAGATAAAAGGATGAATGAGGCAGCGGATCAAGTCAAGAAATTCAAGTTTCAAGAGTTTCCTCAAAAAGCACTACTTTAAAATGACTAAAATAAGTTATAGTCATATAAAAATTGTGGAAATAAAGTTATAGTCGTACAGCTGAGACGGACCGATCTCCTCAGTAGGCCTAACGTTGTATGTATGGGAACTTCTGCCCCAGACACAGGCAGTGCGTTGTATAAAGGGGTTTTTTGGATGGTGGAAAGCATCTGGAGTTTGGGAGGACTGAGAAACACTGCTGCACAGCAAAAATATGAAAACAAGCCAGCTGTTAATGAGAAGACTGGATGATAAAGACTGGCAAAAGCTGGTCTGTGAGCCAAATTAATAAGGAAAGTGTCCAACCAAAGGCCTTGGGGAGGGCAGCATGACTCGATACAGAAAGGATGAGAAAATGAAAAATATATATCTTAAGAGTGGTTGGAAATAAGGGTTACCAGAAAACTAACTGACCACGCTTCTTGGGGAGTTCCTCCTTTTCTCTCTGTGGTTCTTGAGTCTTGGTGCTTCGGGACGACAGCTGGACAAATAAAACTGAGCTGAACTGAACTGAATGTCACAGTATTGAGTTGGTTCTCACTGAAGAACCTCAATCTGCTTTCTCCAGCATCTGAGGGCCCTGAGCCCGCAGTTCTAGATGGCAGAGAGCTGTTAGGTGGGCAGGCTTTAGGCATAATCATTAGAGCCTGGATGCCACCGTATGAAGCCAAAACCGCCGCGCTCACCGGGCGCTGTAAACGCAAACACGGTGTGAGCCATTTGGGCGCAGGACCTTACTGGAGTCCCTCACGGCACCTGGCTGTGACATAGTTTCAGCATTCTTTCACCAACAGGCTGGCATTTGTGCTAAAGCTCTCCTGGAAGTGTTCAACTGAGAGCGGCACAGTTCTTCAGAAAGAAGTGAACAGTGGAAACAAATACTTACCAAATTACACTAACGAGTTAAACTTGATGTGGGAATTAAATTTGCATAATAATACAGAAGCTAATTTATGGCAGTGAGAGAACTCCAGGCGCTGTCACTTCTGTGCGACTGTGACTTGTTAGCTGCTGGTTGTCCGTACGGAAAACTCCAAATATATGTTTCAACGTATGAAAATGACCAAAATGTATTTGTTAAATATATTTAAAATGCATTTATTAGTGTGTGTGGTTCTCTGTGTGGAGTCGAGTGTAATGAAGGTTCCAGATGTAACTAAACGTACCGACTGTGATCTGCACTGTACTTTACATTCACCACGTACGTCTGCAATCAGACTCTCACACACAGTGTACTTCACATAAACAAGATACCAGATCAGACCTGAGTATCAATACCTGCAGCCCTCGCTTCTGTCCTGTTAAAGGTGAAAGAACCCTTTAATCATGTTTAAGTGTTCATGGTTCTATATAGAACCATTTTCTTTACTAAGGAACCCTTAAAGAACCATCATGTAGTATGTTCTACATTCAGCCCAGTCTAAAGTTGCAAAAAATAGAATGCTGGAAATATAGGTCCATTGGAACAAAGGATCCTGGGAATATAGAGCCCTGGGAAAATAGGGTGCTGGGAATATAGGACCCTGGGGAAATAGGGTGCTGGGAATATAGGGCACTGGGAAAATAGGGTGCAAGGAATATAGGGCACTGGGAAAATAGGGTGCTAGGAATATAGGGCCTTGGGAAAATAGGGTGCTGGGAATATAGGGCCCTGGGAAAATAGGGTGCTATATATATAGGGCCTTGGGAAAATAGGGTGCTGGGAATATAGGGCCCTGGGAAAATAGGGTGCTAGGAATATAGGGCCTTGGGAAAATAGGGTGCTGGGAAAATAGGGTGCTAGGAATATAGGGCCTTGGGAAAATAGGGTGCTGGGAATATAGGGCCCTGGGAAAATAGGGTGCTAGAAATATAGGGCCCTTGGGACATAGGATCCTGGGAATATAGGGCCCTTGGGACATAGGATCCTGGGAATATAGGGCCCTTGGGACATAGGATCCTGGATACAAAGTGCTGTTTTCTAGACACTTAAATCAGAAAATAGTGGACCCTGGGACCATGAGCCTCTTCAGTCTCCACACAGAGAGGTTTATATCCCTGCTGACCCTGTAAGGAACCACAACCTCAAAGCCTCCGTGACATTAGTCATCAGCTAAAATCAACCCATGACCTTTTAAAGCTTGCAGGTTACTGAGCTTCCACCATTCTTTGGTCTGGACCTTCATCTGTCTCTTTTATGAGATGCTCCACCACTGGGGATGAAGGGAGTCACATTTATACTGTATTTCACCATCTCGCGTGTCATTAGTCACGGGTGGATATTGTTAGTGATTATAGGTACTTATAAGCTACATACAGGTTAACTATTGAAACTATTCCAGTCCACTAATCTAGCCCATCTTCTCTTAGTGTTTTCTGGAGATGAATCTGAAGAGTCTACATATCTTTTCATGTTTTTGTGGTCATTCTGGTCTTTGTTGTTGGTGTTTATCCACCTGCAGGGCTGTATCTGCAGTAATGGTCAGAGTTACAGCTCACCTATCAACATGGAGACATGGGCCCAGTCCCATTTCTTATTTTCACTCCTACCCCTTGTTTTGGAGCGCTGCCCCTTGTTCCTGAGCTACAGGGCAGTGGTTGAGATCTTCCTCTGAAATGAGACCCTCTAATAAAAGGGCATCACTTCATTAACAGCTACTAGCGCCGCTCTGTAGGCGACCCTGCCCGTCTGCAGGGACAGCAGAGGAGGGGAAAGTTCAGCTCCTCACTGCTGGGCTTTAGTTACATTTAGGGATCAGACGCCTTCAAAGAGGGGGGCAGTTATTTATTATCACCCCCCCTAATTCTTCAGTGATGTGAAGCTGAAGTCAGAGATTCTCCAGATTCTTGAGAATTTTCCCGTTCCACCTTAAATGGAGCAGCAGTTCCATTCTGGAGCTTCGGGCATCAGAACTGCTGGACTATTTAAGGTGGAACTGGAAAGTTGTTGCTATGAAGAATAGAAGCATAAAACACTGAAACAACATTAAACTAAGATAAAACAGTGATAATCGTCATTTTTTAACAGAGGAAATTCTCACATTTCTTCTTCAGCCGTCTGGCCATGTAGCCCCAACACTTCACCTCACCCCTCCATCTCAACAAGAATCAGGACCCCCTACACCTAGACAAGGCAAAGCAGAGGGGTAGGGCTGAGTGGTAGGGGCGAGGGGTGAAATGGGACTGGGCCTTGGTCTTCTTAATGACGCAGTCCAGTCCTATGAACAGATTTTGTTCGTCCCCTGAATCACGCGTTCGACGAGCTCTCAGGCTGAAACGGACTTCATTGCCCGGACTCCTCCGGGTGATCATGTGACATTAGTTTCCTTCTGAATCGGAATCCGAAATGGACTCCAGTACCCACAATCCTATCGTGGATCACATGACTTCTGACAACGTTCACAGTCACCAGGGTACTAAGAGGTTTCACCTGTGTCATATGATCAGAACAGCTTATATAAGCCCGGGCTTTAGTCAGAGTGCGAGGTGCTGCTTCTTCGAGAACTTACTGAGCGTTTGTGCTGATTGGATTCTTCTGATTTGCTGACCTTTGCTGACCCTTGTCTTCTACTCTGCCTTTTGCTTGTCCCTCTTGTACCTCTGCCTTGGGTTTGATCTGAGTTTTGCACCCTTCCGCCTGCTTTCTCGACCACGTCTTCTGCCTTGCCCTATTGTTTTGTTCGCCTGGTGCTGTGGTCACCACTGTGGTCCTTCTCCGTTTTCTGGTTTAGACCCAGGCCTGTTCTTTGACCACGTTTTTGCTTTGTGATAACAAAACCTGTCTTATCCATTTAGTCCGCACGCGTCTGGGTTCCGCTGACTGGTCACACAGAAGGATTCACTATTTTCTAGCAGATTTAGACGAACCTTCTTTGTTCTTTTGGGGGGCGGGGCCAGGTGTATGTGTTAATCTGATCGATTGCTTTGATCAGCCTTTTAGCCTGTAAGGGAGCCCCCTCACTAAACCCACCTGCACAAATACAGCACCATGACTTTGTTTGACCTCTTATTCTCCAGGGTATATTTTGGTTTGTTCATCTGAATTTTTGTGACCAAATCGTGAGGCAAATTATTCAGTAACACCATGAAATAAATGTATTTATTTAAATAAAAGCCCCTCAAATGAACAGAACATGTGTTTTATGATCTCCACAGAACATAGAAGCCTGGACAATATGCTGTGGTCAGTGCTCCATTACATTTGTGCAGTTGGGTTTAATGAGGGTGTGTCGTTTGAGCCAAACAAGAGTCGAAAAGCAAACAGCTAATTTGTAGGAAGCTGTTTGCACCTGTTAGAGAATTTTCTCCATCTCTATTTCTGACATAGAATATCAACATTTTGACTAAGTATCTCAAAATAAAGACATGGTCTCAAACCGTTGATTCACTTTGACAAAATAATGACTTATTTTATTGAAATATTGACTTATTTTCTCAAAACAACAACTTTGAATATTGAGATGACTCTCAAAATGCTGACTGATTAATGTAATAACGACTTATTTTATCATAATTCTGACTTATTTTCTCTCAGGATGTCTTCCTTCTGAACATTTGAATTGACATAATGACTCATTATGTCATGAGTTTTTCACGCTGCTGCAAGAAGTAGAAAAACAATACGGCTGTTTTTTCTTCGTTAAATGTCAGAAACAGGCCTCCCGAGTTTGGAAGCTACAGTGAGTGTTATTTTTTCTGAGCTGCTCTCTGGTTTGGAGAACTTGCATCATGTTGCTGAATAGGTGCCAGTCAGACACGCAGCACCTACTTGTTTTCCGCTGTCTTTCCACAGGTGGAACGCTCCGATGGCTCCGAGCAGGATGAGTCCAGCTCCGGTGATGAGCACTGCCACTCCGGTTCTCCAGAGACAGCCATTCCCGAGTGGCTTCAGGCCTGAACCCCTGCAAGCCTTACGGACACACAGAGGACTTCAGACGTGGCTGGAATAAATGCTGACCTAGTTGGAGGATATTCTCCTCCTAGGTGGTCCGATGCTCTACTAGGTGGTCTGATATTCTGCTAGGTGTTTACTGTTTTTCATACTTTAGAGTAACAGTAGACACACATGTAAATAAACAGTGACCAAAAAGTGTGGAAATGTATTTAATTATATATATTTAATAAATACCTGTCATATAACACATTATTCTACAAGTCTACCTAGTCTACCACTTTGTATGTGTGTATATAAATAAAATTAATTTTATGCATTTATATCTCCCAAAGTTAAAAAGTGTCAGGCGGTGCGACCGTCCAACCATAAATACAGATCATGGAAACTACTAGAAATGATAATTTAGCCAAACAAATTTCTAAATACTTCAAAAGTGGCATGTTTTTAATTTTTGAAAATAGTGCAGATTTTAAAATATTCAACTCAAAACATTTATAAATTCTGATTCCCTCAAATACTGACAACTGACAACAAAGGACTTTTATTCTGACATGCTTTTAAGAATGCATGGATTGTGTATTTCATCATGATGAACACGTAATGTGACCCTAATGGTGCAGTGCCGAGGTCAGTGCTCCATCACAAATATTAAAAATGGTCATTTTTAGTCACATCAAGCCGGTTCAGTTTACCAAGTCAGGTGGTGCGACCCTAGAAAAATCATGAACGTTTTATTATTATAATAATGTTTACATATTTTTAAAAAATGTGTGTAACATTTAGTTGAAGGACAAAGATTTATACAGGTGTCCAAGTACAAAGACAAGTTTATATACAGTTTCAGTTGCCATAAATAACTTTAAAATATACTTTTTATTTTTTACCATAGTCACAGCGTGTGACCTTTTTACGTGGTAACATTGAAGATTCTATTAAAAAATGAATTGATACCATTAGAAAAGCTATAAAACATATTAATACACTGAACAGAGCAGTTTATGTAAAAATAAGCACATCACATTTTAATTAATAGAATTTTTAAAATATCATCTATTATATTAACTATATATTAACTATAACTGTCCTAATTAGTGTTTTTTGTTCAAAAGCCTTGATGGAAAAGATGGAAAACTCATTTTGACCACTACTGTAGATATAAACACTGACCACAAAGCAGAGGTCAGGCTCTAATAGAAAGATGTAAACCGTAAGCTGGCAAAAGTAAATGGAGTCAACCTACTGGTGACCAGGCTCGCTCCACATCTCCAGGACCTTCAGGGGTTGTTGGAGTTTTCTCCAAGTCTTCTCCCATCGTGGAGCTCACCTGCTTCTCTGAGCGGAGTGGACTGAGCTGCATCTCAGAGCTGCTGTACAGGTGACGGAGTGCAAACCGCGACCTCACAGCAGACGTCCACCCAGTTCTTGCAGATGCCACAGTCTGGCACTTCCTCGCAAGGTGATGTGAACGCCAGCAGGATTTTTCCACAGGAACTGCCTCTTTCGCCCTGGCTGGCACTGACCATCTCCCCACAGCAGCGAGGGAGTGAAGCTCTACTGACCCACCACTGAGACACATTTCAAAGCTTCACTTGAATTGAAGGGGAAGTCCACCAATTCTGCTGAATTCCCCCATAACTCAGTGTCTGAGCTGTAATCAGAGATTCAGAGGGTTTGGTGTGAGACGGTTCAGACGTCTTTACAGTGGTGGTGATGGGAACCAGGCGTCGCCATGACTACAACACAGATATAGACACTTTATTTACCATCCAGAACCACCAGAGAACCTACACGAGTCTTCTGAGCTTATATGGAATGCTGATGATGGAAAACAGTGGAAAATCTGGAATAATGAGTTTTCTTTGGGGACTATTTTGCCGCACAGCGCCCTGCATGTCTCCCTCCACCATGAATGGAGTTGAAGTTCTCTAAACTCTCATAAAACAGCGTCTCAGTCATCAGGCAGTGAATTCAGAACCAGCTCATGTAGGAACTTTCTGTAGGAGCTTTTAGAGGGACGTCTGGTTCCCATCACCACCACTGTGAGCGGTTCTGACTCGGTCAGTTTATCTAGAACAGAGCGTTTCACACCAAAGCGCTCAGTTTACATCTAAACTACTTAATTAATGTATATATTTTCCAAGACAGTACAGCCCTTCCTTGAAAATCTTTATTTCTGAAACACAGTGACCAAATGTAATACAAATACAATCACATTTATTAATACGACGTCACCCACGTGACGTATCGAGGTCGACTGGAACTGGGGTTGTGTTCTAGCTAAAACATGCCATGAAAAATACCAAAACATGAAAAGTTCATATACCGTCAGTAAAAAATATACTCTCTATATACAAAATGCCTTGTGTTCAGTCCAGGATACAAACACTGACCACAGACCACAACACCTAACACAGTCTAACACAGTCATGCGTCCGCGAACCTCCCGGGACTGTTCGCTGGGATGGGCTTTGTCGAGTGTGTGAACGCTTCCATTTCCTCGCTGTCCTTTCTCCTCTGCGGCTGTGGAGAGCAGATGTGGATGTAGTCGCACTGGCTTTGCCGGCTCTCTGCCACGCTCTGCAGGGCTGCCGTCCTGGAGGTTTGGCTCTCATAGTAGACGGGTCCTTGCCGGCTGTTGAGCGGGGACGGTGCCACCCTGGAGAAGGTGGACAGGTGTCGGGTGCCGCTGGGCCGAGCGGCTGATGGACTCCAACATCTGTCTGAGTGACCCAGAATTCGGCACTCGCTGGTACACGCCCAGAGACCTGGTGAAGACGGAACAAACATCCAAAGGCCTGTTCAGATTGGCTCAGGTTATCATGGGAAATTCTGTGATGAAACTCTCACATCTAAAGTTTCAAATAGAGCAACAACTCAAGAAGAACGTCTCTCGACATAAAATAACAAAGAGCTTCTGCTTTCCATCGTCTACGGTGCAGAATATCATTAAAGACTCAGAGAATCTGGAGAAATCTCTGTCTGTGAGGGACGAGGCTGAACACCAGTATCTGCTGGCCGTGATCTTTGGGCCCTCAGGCAGCACTGCATTAAAAACAGACATGATTCTGTAGTGGAAATCACTGCATGGGCTCAGAAACACTTCTGAAAACCACTGACTGTGAACACAGTTCATCACTGCATCCACAAACGCTGTTAAACTCTAAAACACAAAGAAGAACCCAAATATAAACAGGATCCAGAAACGCTGCCACCTTCTCTGGGCCTGAGCTCATTTAAAATGGACTGAGGGGAAGTGGAAAAGTGTCCGGCGGTCCGACGAACCAACATTTGAAATTCTTTAGGAAATCATGGACACTGAGTCCTCCAGGCTGAAGACCACTCAGCCTGTTATCAGTGCTCAGTTCTAAAGCCAGTATTCATGATGGTTTAGGGGGCATTAGTGCTCATGGCCTGGGTGACGTGCTCATCTGTGAAGGCCCCATTAAAGCTGAATGATATGAACATGTTTTAGCAACATCTGCTGCCGTCCAGACGACGTCTTTTTCAGGGAAGGCCTGGATTATTTCAGACGATGTCAAACCACATTCTGCCTGTATTACAGCAGCACTGCTCCGTATTAAAGGAGTCCGGGTGCTAAACTGACCTGCCTGCAGTCCAGACCGGTCACCACTGAGAACGTTTGGCGCATTATGAAATGAAAAACAGGAGAAATGAGCTCCTGAAACTGACGATCAGCTGAAATCCTGAATCAGACAAGAACAGGAAACATCTCACTGTCAGAGCTGCAGCAGCGTCTCCTCAGTTCCCAAACACTGACAGAGCAGTTAAAGAGGAGGCGATGGACTCAGCGGTGAACAGACCCGTCCCAACTTTACTGGAACATGTTGTTGGCATCAAATTCAAAACGAGCGAATATTTTTCAGAAACAATCAAATTTCTCAGTTTCAACAGTTCATACATGTTGTCTTTGTGCTGTTTTCAATTAAATATATGGTTTAATTGATTTGCACATCATTGCATTTTGTTTTCATTTACATTTTGCACAGCATCCCAACCTTTTTGGAAATGGTGTTGTATCTGTAAAGTGCAATTATTCATATGTTATTATATTTTTTCAATTGTATGTGGTGTTAATAAAGGTTACTGATGCTTCTGGGGTTCTTTACATCATAAAACGGTTCTGCAGATTGATGCTGTAGATGGTTCTGTATTGGAACAAGCTTGACATTGTACAATAGAAGAACCCTTGTCAAAATGTTCTACATAGAACCAACCAGTGATCACGCATTTTGTTATCATTTCCACTGCGGTTCGGATTCAGGGTGACTCATACAGAAATGATCCCAACTCCCCTCATTTCAAAGTCACTTCCTCTCTTCCCTTTGTGCCTCGGTTTCATTTGCACTTGCCAAGCAGTGCTTCAGCATATTGAACGATGAGTCACCGCTGCCCCACTGACCCGTCCGCTAACAGATCGTCCACAGACGCATGGCCGGCCAAAAGCCCACACAGTGGAAGCTTTCAGTCGCCTCACGTCAAGGCCTCGTCTTACCTCACTGTCCTCTGTAAGCGCACTGAATGTATATAGTTATACATATATGAACATACATGAAACATATGAAATGTTGAAACTGAGAAATTTGATTGTTTCTGAAAAAATATTCGCTCATTTTGAATTTAATACCAGCAACATGTTCCAGTAAAGTCGGGACGGGTCTGTTCACCGCTGAGTCCATCGCCTCCTCTTTAACTGCTCTGTCAGTGTTTGGGAACTGAGGAGACGCTGCTGCAGCTCTGACAGTGAGATGTTTCCTGTTCTTGTCTGATTCAGGATTTCAGCTGATCGTCAGTTTCAGGAGCTCATTTGTCCTGTTTTTCATTTCATAATGCGCCAAATGTTCTCAGCGGTGACCGGTCTGAACTGCAGGCAGGTCAGTTTAGCACCCGGACTCTTTTAATACGGAGCAGTGCTGCTGTAATACATGCAGAATGTGGTTTGACATCGTCCTGCTGAATATATGTGTGTGTGTGTATATATATATATTTACACTGGTCAGGCATAACATTATGACCACCTCCTCGTTTCTACTCTCACTGTCCACTTTATCAGCTCCACTGACCGTATAGCTGCACTCTGTAGTTCTACAGTTACAGACTGTAGTCCATCTGTTTCTCTGATACTCTGTTACCCTGTTCTTCAGTGGTCAGGACCCCCATGGACCCTCACAGAGCAGGTACTGTTTGGGTGGTGGGTCATTCTCAGCACTGCAGTAACACTGACATTTTGATTAAGACTAAGACTAGTTGCCGGCCAGCGTTACGCCAATGTAGCCATACCATTTAACGTTGATTGCCAGCCAACATCAGGCCAATGTAGGCCCGCCGGCCAAAATGCAGTTGGCCCAAAATGTTTTACCAATGTTATACCAAAGTAATGCTGCTGAGCCAACATTGGGCCAATGCATATTTACTATTTGGGTTAAGTCCTCTATTTCTTTCAAAGAAAGAAGGCATCAAAATAAGGCTGATTATTTTGGACCCAAGAACAACAGCGTCACCCAAAGACAAAAACAAGTTCGCTCAGATGAAGCGGATTCACGTCCAGCACAAGTCGTAGATCCACTGTGTGAAATGTGTATGATGTATCATATACTGACGCCCCCTTTATTATTCATCCATTCAACTCACTACAACTAGCTCCAGGCATCTGTACAGATGTGGCTCAAGTGAGTGGGTTTTTCAAACCCCCCAGTCTAGTTTTAAGACTTGTGCTCTGGATCAATAGTTGACGTGAAACATCTTGTGGTTATTTGTGATTTGTGTCTGACCAGCTGACCTTTGTAAGATGAGTAGTCCTTTTTGGCTCCTTCTCCGCTTATGTCCGAGTCGCTGTCGTTGATGTCGCTGTCCCCTTTCCCGCTGTCCTTGCCACTAATGTGCGGGTCACGGGCGGCGACGGTCACCATGGAGTTTCCCTTCCACACCGTAACCGGCCGTGTGCTCTCTTTGCCGTAGCCAGGCAGCGTGGAGTAGCCCTGTGGACAGACAGACGCTGATTTAGGATACATGAACCACTTTTGAACCCACATCTACTCATAAATAGGGCTGAACCATATGAATCCAAATCTTATCACCTGTTATCTATAGTTACTGCTACTTATTATAGGGATGGAAAGTGGTCAGACTGCCCCCTGCTGTTTTTTCCTCAAATTGGAGGTGAATAATGGATTGGATGTGATGCACATTTACATGTCGTACAACATAACTAACATGTTACCCCCCCATACTGAGTTATATTTGACAATATGTCAATTTTCCAAATAACTGGCTGAGAGTGAAGGATAATAAACCGTGTTTACGAGTGGTTCCCATCGCTAGAACATCGTGCAGAGGGTTTCATTTTAATCTACACAGTTATGTTACTTAGTCAAGTTTTCTGCTACCTTAATGTATTCAGAGCTGCTGTGGAGATACACAGAGACTGTTTCAGAAAAGTTCCAGCTTGAAATTATTTCTCTAAATCAAAATTTCTCTAGGTAGAAACGAATGGAGATTCAAAATGTTTCGGATGCAACCAGCGGGTGGCGCAGTGGAGCAACTCCCTCCATATACGCATTTCCTAAAGACGAAGCGACAAAAACAAAAAAAAGTCTCTTCAGAGGTTTACGGGTTTATTTCCCCCCAAATTCTCCAGAGACTTTCCTCAAACTCACAGCCTTTCCTCTGAAATACGCAGCCAACTCTGCTAACTGTCCCGCTGGCTTGTGCTGTCGTGAGTGAACAGCTAGACTTCTTCTCCCTCCCGTCACGAGAGCAAAAGACACCCAGCGCCACCTAGTGTCCTGAAATAGCAACTGTTCAAAAGCTGCTGATGTTAATACCCGAGGAACAGAGGAGCACATTCCGGTTGTTCCACCATCACAACGATGAAGCCGTGAAAATGAGCTCAAAACAAAAACAAACACAGAAAGCTGATTTCTGTTGTTCTGTTTTCCCAAATTAACCATAAAAACCTTTAATTCTTCATTTTGAATTTTCATTTTAGTGATTTCAGTCATGTTGTGCAGATGCTGATGCATTATTTTGATGCCATACAACAATTGTGATGCTTGTTTATCTATTGAAATTGTAAAAATCCATCGCAATATTGTCTGTCTGATGTTACTGTTATTATTTTAAATATATAAAATATAAATAGCCTTTTATTTTGATAGAAATTGGTGGTAAATTATATATATATATATATAAAATCTCTGAAAAGTTGGCACTTAGTGGGATCACATATTTTTCTTTTAGACATTTTACATAAATATTTTATAGAATTTGTTTTACACTGTTGATAATTTTGGATGCTGACTGCTTCATGTGCTGCAGAGAGACTGTGTCAGTGGTGTTACTCAAGAAATATTATGTTTTAAAACTATAATATAGGAACAATATTTATCATTTTCTATAACGTCGGTTCAAAACTAAATTGTCAGTAAGCAATTTTTATGGTCAGTGGTGTTACGGTCAGTGGTGTCACGGTCAGTGGTGTTACGGTCAGTGGTGTCACGGTCAGTGGTGTCATGGTCAGTGGTGTCACGGTCAGTGGTGTAACATTACCAATGTTGCTTAATATAACAGACGCAATGTTTTACACTTGAATTATGTATCAGCTTTCATGCCTGCAGTGGTAGATTAACCCGTTATGTTATCAAAACTACCACGAATGACTTTACATTGACTTTAACGTCGCACAGCAGCCCAATAACAGAAAATAATTCAATGACATGAAGATAGAAACCGCACTTACGTCCATTTGACCAACACCAGTCCTGTATTTTGATTTGTAGAGAATTGTGGCCTCCACGCTGTCCGAGCTCGCCTCCACACTGTTGTGTATCATTTCCGCCGATCCTGTAGTGACCCTGCCGGTCAGTGTGTGAGAGTCGAACACGTTGGCCGTCTGGCTGGATATGAGTGAGACGACGTTGTTTTCCTTCTCTGTGTAGGGTCGATCTGCCGGGTCCTGCGTCTCCGCTGCTGCTCTCTTCCGGCTCTTTTTACGGGCGCATAAGAAATAGACCGAGACGCCAGCGAGCAGCAGGACAGAGCAGCCGGTCAGGGTGAAGACGAGGACGAATGCAGCCCAGTGTCCAGATTCCTCCCGCTCTCCCTCGCTGTAGTAGTTGTCGTTAGATGGGGCGCTCTCGGTGAGAGCGAAGCGGATGGTTGCTGTTGACGTGAGCGATGGGATCCCGTTGTCGTTCACAGTGACGGTCACTCTGGGCTCCTCATCCATGTCGTAACTGACCTTCCGGCTCATGTATATCTCCCCTGTGTCCTGGTCGATGGAAAACCCAGAATCTGCGCCTTCAGCCAGTCTGTAGGTCAGCTGGGCGTTGGAACCTGAGTCGGCATCCCTTGCCTTGATGCGAGTGACTACATACCCTGGCCCGGCATCTCTTGGCAGCGGAACCTCAGCAGATCCATTCTGCAGGACGGGCTGTGTCACGGATGGAGCGTTGTCATTCTGGTCAACCACATTGACCACCAGGACAGCACTGCTCTTGAGCTGTGGCCATCCTCGGTCGCTTGCCTGGACACGTAGCTCCAGCCTGGGTGTGACCTCGTGGTTGAAGCTCTGCAGTGCGTACACATGTCCTGCCTGGTTCATGATGGCAAACCGGGACGGTGCATCAGTGTCACTGTCCAGGAGATCATAGGTCACTTCCCCATTTAGGCCAATGTCCGGATCACTGGCTACCACTGTGGTGATGTACGTTCCAGGCAGCTGGTTCTCCTCTATGAAGCCCTCGTATGCTTTGGCACCAAAGATGGGAGCGTTGTCGTTGATATCCGTTACCTTGATGGTGTACTGGACTACGGTGCGCAGGGGTGGTGACCCAAAGTCCTCAGCCACCACACTCAAGTTGTATTGGGCAATCTTTTCTCTGTCCAGCCCTCCCACGGTCACTATGGCGTAACTTCCCTCATAGGCGCGGCGCAGCCGGAAGTGCCCATGTGCCCCCTGCAGGGTGCAGGCCACACGCCCGTTGTCGCCACTGTCCCGATCAGAGATGGTCACCACAGCGACCAATGCATCAGGTCCTGCCCCCTCACTGACCCGCGCTGCACCGTCTGGTGCTGGGGCTACCGGAGCCACGCTGACTTCGGGCCGGTTGTCATTGACGTCCTGCAGACGGACAATGACTTTGCAGGTGGTGGGCGGGGCTGGGATGGCGCCCAAATCAGCTGCCTGGACGTCAATCTCATACGCCGCCTGCTCCTCGAAGTCCACACTGCTGCCCAGCGTCATGCGGCCCGAACGCCTGTCCAGCCGGAAAAGCCGCCGCACCTCTGCGCCCGCCTGCTTGCTGAAGTCGAACACTACCTGACCGTTTGGCCCCTGGTCCGGGTCAGTGGCATGCAGTTGCAGCAGCAGGTGGCCAGGTGCTACATCCTCAGGCAGCTCCACCGCGTACAGTGGGCGCTCAAAGGCCGGGCTGTTGTCGTTGGAGTCCAACACCCTGACCGTAAGGTTGGTGGAGCCAGTGCGGGGTGGCCGGCCACCATCTGCCGCCTCCAGCTGCAGCACATGTACATCCTGCATCTCGCGGTCCAGCGGCCTGACCAGCACCAGCTCCGCGTACCGTACCCCGTCCACCCGGGTCACAGTCTCCACGGCGAAGTGCCCACTGGCCGACAGACGGTAGCTCTGGACCGAGTTGGTGCCCGAGTCTGGATCATGGGCAGGGTCTACAGGGAGCCGCGTGCCCAGCGGGGCAGCCTCGGAAACTTCCAGCGCGAGCTCCGCGCTGGGAAAGACGGGGGCGTGGTCGTTCACGTCCAGCACCTCCACCTCCACGCGCAGCAGCTCAAAACGCTCGCCCGACACGAGCGCCACGTCCAGCGCAAAGACGCAACGCGCGCTCCTCTTGCACAGCGCCTCTCGGTCCACGCGCTCCGTCAACATGAGCGCACCGTCACTCTCGGAGACGCGCAGGAACGGCATCGCTGCGCTCACGAGCCTGAAGGAGGTGGTGCGCGCGCCGGCGGTGGCGTTGGAAAGAGAGCCGATGCGCGCGGGCGGACGCAGCTCCTCGCGCATCTCGAAGCGGACCGCGCGCTGCTCCGAGACCGCGCGCCGCGCGCACAGTAGCAGCAGCAGCGCCACGAAGAGCGAGACCTCCATCCGAGCCACGAGACAGGAATCAGAGCGCGAGAGAGGAGTCCGGGCTGTCCGCGCGCAGGCAGGAGACTAATGTACGCACATACACTCTCTCTCTCTCTCTCTCTCTCTCTCTCTGGCCCCCCCTCCCTCTCTCCCTCTCTCTGTCTCCCCCTCTCTCCCTCTCCCTTTTTCCCCCTCTCTCCCTCTCTCTTTCTCCCCCTCTCTCCCTCTCCCTTTTTCCCCCTCTCTCCCTCTCTCTTTCTCTCTCTCTCTCTCTCTGTCCCCTCTCTTTCTCTCTCTCTCTCTCAGTCTCTCTCTCTCTCTCTCTCTCTCTCTCAGTCTCCCTCTCTCTCTCTCTCCCCCTCTCTTTCCCCTCTCTCTCTCTCTCTCTCTCTCTCTCTCTCTCTCTCTCTCAGTCTCTCTCTCTCTCTCCCTCTCTCTGTCTCCTCTCTCTCTCTCTGTCTCTCTCTCTCTGTCTCTGTCTCTCCCTCTCTCTGTCTCCCCCCCTCCCTCTTTCTGTCTCCCCTCTCTGTCTCGTTCTCTCTCTCCCTTTCTCTCCCTTTCTCTCTCTCTCTGCCTCTCTCTCTCTCCCTCTGTCTCTCTCCCTCTCCCTCTCTCTGCCTCCCCTATCTCTCGCCCTCTCTCTCCCTCTCTCTCTCTCTCTTTCTCCCCCCTCTCTCCCTCTCTCTCTCTCTCTGCCTCTCTCTCTCACACACTCTCTCTCTCCCTCTCTCTTTCTCCCCCCTCTCTCCCTCTCTCTCTCTCTCTGCCTCTCTCTCTCTCTCTCTCCCTCGCTCTCTCCACCTCCCCATCTCTCGCCCTCTCTCTCTCTCTATTTCTCTCTCTCTCTCTCTCCCTCACACACATTCTCTCTCTCCCTCTGTCTCTCTTTCTCCCTCTCTCTCTCCCTCTTTCTCTCTTTCTCTCCCTCACTGTCTCTCTCCTCTCCCTCTCTCTCTCTCCCTCGCTCTCTCCACCTCCCCATCTCTCGCCCTCTCTCTCTCTCTCTCTCTCTCTCTCTCTCTCTCCCTCACACACATTCTCTCTCTCCCTCTGTCTCTCTCTCTTCCTCTCTCTCTCCCTCTTTCTCCCTCTCTCTCTCCCTCTTTCTCTCTTTCTCTCCCTCACTGTCTCTCTCCTCTCCCTCTCTCTCTCCTCTCTCTTTCTCTCTTTATCTCCCTCACTGTCTCTCTTTCTCTCCCTCTCTCTCTGTCCCTCTCTCTCTCTCCTGTCTCACGCTCTCTTCGCTTTTCTCTTACTCTGTTTCACTGTCTCTCTCTCTCTCTCTCTCTCTCTCTCTCTCTCTCTCTCTCTCTCTCTCTCTCTCTCTCTCTCTCTCTCTCTCTCTCTCGCTCTCTCTCTCTCTCTCTCTCTCTCTCTCTCTCTCTCTCTCTCTCTCTCTCTCTCTTCGCTCACTCTTTTTGGCCCCGCCCCTGCTTCCCTTATCTGGGAAATTATGATTATATATATATATTCAAATGAAGGGGCGTGACATAGTCCTCTACTCCGCCTCACCTTCAGACTTCAAAATGAGGAGAGAGGTGAGCGCACACACACACACAGACACACACACACACAGACAGACACACACACACACAGACAGACACACACACACTGCCCCTCCGTTCAGGTGTAGCTGTGTAGAAGAGCAGAAGGTGGAACCGACTGAAAGACCCTTTGAGGAGGATGTGGTTCTAGAGCAGGTTTAATCAGACAGTATCAGTCACACTAATAATCCTCATATTAACATTAAACAGCTTTAATATTTCAACAGTATGAACAACAGCACCTGTTAGTCCAGCAGTCCAGATGGACATGATCTGATCAGACTGACCAAGTCCATACACGCAGAACTGAGACTATTTAACTCCTGACCAGTCTTCCCACTGACCCATAACTGGACACACATATGGTCCACTGGATGGGAAACTAACAGGGACTGGACACTATACTGGGACTAACAGGGACTGCAGTGGCATCTCAGGTAGTCACTAATGTGTTGCTAAGCGGTTGCTATGGTGTCCCAAGTGGTTGCTAGGGTGTTGGTATGTAGTTGCAGTGGCATCTCAGGTGGTTGTTAGGCTGTTGTTAAGGCTGTTGTTAGGCTGTTTCCTAAGGTATCCCAATTGGCTGTCAGGGTGTTTCTAGCAGGTTGCTAAGGTATTCCATGTGGTTGCTAGGGTGTTGCTAACAGGTTGTAATGTATCCCAGGTGGTTGCTAGGGTGTTGCTAACAGGTTGCTAAGGTATCCCAGGTGGTTGCTAGGGTGTTGCTTGGTGGTTGCTAAGGTGTTTCTAGGATTCTTGTATCATGGTGATATAAGTGGTGCGCACAAACTTTTGCCCACACAGTTCTGCCATTCATTCCTTTGGGAAAAATCAGTTGGTCAGTTGGGGGACAGTTACTGTGTCAGACAGGTACTATGGTCACTTTAAGGGGTTGCTAAGGTGTTGCTGAACAGTTCCTATGTTAACAATCCCAGATGGTTGGTACGGTGTGTCTATCTGGTTGCCATGGTATCCCAGTTGGCTGCTAGGGTATTGCTAGCTAGTCACCCTTAAAAAGATGGTTCTTCAAAGCTTCTTTAGCAAAGAAAATGGTTCTATACAGAACCATGAACACTCACTCACGCTTTGCATGATTAAAGAGTTCCTTGCATGGGTGTAATGGTTCATCAGATTGGCGGAGAATGCATATAGAACCTTTTTGAAAAGGGTTCCATGTAGCACCAAAAAGCGTTCTTCTATGGTATCAAACTTGACATTGCAACAGAAGAAGAATCCTTTTGGTGCTATATGGAACCTTTTCTAAAAGGTCCTATATAGAACCATATGAAACACATTTCCCGATAATATAAACGCTGTTGTGATGCAAAGAACTCTTTTATCATGCAATGGGTTCTTTGAGTGTTGATGGTTCTGTATTCTTTAGAAGAACCTTTGGTGAAGCATCTTTTTTTAAGAGTGTACCTGCATCATGGTGAAGCACAAACAGCAACTGGAGTCTAATCATAAAGCTGTGTGCAGGAACTCCAGCTCTTCTCTACATACTGCGAGAACATTTCATGATGAATGGACCAAAATGACTGGGAATAAACTCTCCTTACATTAATGCGCTGTTAAAAACGCGGTCAGCTCAACTTTAGTAACCGATTACATGGCTTTTCTTGAGTTGAGTCGACTTGAGGACACCAGAGTTCACACAACTCAAAGGTCTTAGTTGAGTCAAAAGTTCTCCAAGCTGCTGTTTCTAGATCTGCGTCTCGGTTAGAGGAACTAAGCTGAATGTGTTTTTACTCCGTTTCTCCACTAGCTGGCGCTCCTTCTGTCACACAGTCCCATCTGGCATATTCTCCTCCTGGGTTTCCGGATAATGGGCCGCAGTGGTGTTGCTGGGATTCAAACTCACAGCCTCCTGATGTTGGGATGAATTATTACACAGCTGCCCCACATGAGACGACGCCACACCTCACAGTCAAAACAACAGATATTCTCTCCAGTGTCTGAAACACCTGTAGACACAAAATCTGAGCTGCCTCATGTGTTCTTGAGTGGTGCAGTGGACGGAGCCGCCTACCCAGCAGGAGGCTGTGAGTTTGAGCCCCAGCGATGCCACAGCCATCCATAAGTGTGTACTCAATGTCTCGCAGGATGGGGTGATGGAGAGAGTCTTGGCTGGTGAGGAAGTCGAGTATAAAAAACAATTTTTGACTCAAGTAAGAAATTTGAGTCAAGTCAGGAAAAGCCACGTAATCAGTTACTATATCATTTTGAGTTGAGCTGAAATCTCATTTTTTACAGTGTGTATGTTAAAGTTCTTTACTGCGTTATACGACATGTTATAAGGCACATCACAATCACCGTATCTAGCACGATAATCTCAGTACTGGTATTTGGTCCATATCATGCAGCTCCAGTAGCCACACATGTGGTCCCCCTTAAACCAGCTCACCCACACACACCTCAGCATATCTAACGCTGCCAATTACCTTCTCTGTTTCTTTGAAAGTTCCCGGCAACTCTTTGTGCGGCCTCAGATGAATGCCAGCCACAGAAAAGGAGGCTTCGGAGAGGGGAGAACAAGCGTTTGAGGGAAGTTGGGGATTTGAAATTTACAGTTAGCTCACAGACATAATTCCATTTTTAATGGGTTTCTAAATGCATTCAGTTTCAGGGGATATCTTTGCATTTTCAAGTTTCGCTAATCACTTCAGTCCATAATGTGCCTCCAGAAACACCATGATAGTCTAAACTCCCTCTCTCTCTCTTTCTCTCACTCTCTCTCTGTCTCTCTCTCTCTCTTTCTCTCACTCTCTCTCTGACTCTCTCTCTCTTTCTCTCACTCTCTCTCTGACTCTCTCTCTCTTTCTCTCACTCTCTCTGACTCTCTCTCTCTCTCTCTCTGTCTCTCTTTCTCTCACTCTCTCTCTGACTCTCTCTCTGTCTCTCTCTCTCTCTCTCTTTCTCTCCTCTCTCTCTGTCTCTCTCTTTCTCTCACTCTCTCTCTGACTCTCTCCCTCCCTCTCTCCCTCTCTCTCGTTCTCTCTCTCTCTCCCTCTCTCTCGTTCTCTCTCTCTCTCTCTCTCTCCCTCTCTCTCTCTCTCTCTCTCCCTCTCTCTCTCTCTCTCCCTCTCTCTCTCTCTCTGCCGGCAGCCGGCCCCCAGAAAAGATTAGAAATCAGAAGTGAATTATACAGTAGCGCTGCCCCAGTTGGCTGATTAGCGGTCTCGTGGGAGATGCCTTTAAGATTCTTTCCGAGTTGGCGGACGGCTCGCTCCCACAGAGTCACCTTTTGTGAACCGCATTAAAATTCGGCGCGTCCAGGCGAGATCCTGGATGAATGGCACCGATCTCAGGAGCCCACGCTTCAAATTAGACCCAGAGAAAAGGAGACGCGCCGTGTCCCGTATCACCGGTAAACTCCGCTAATGCAGTGTTCAGGGTCATTAATCAGTCCAGTCTTAACCCTTTATTTGGAGATAAATGCTTACAGGATTCATTACTGACGTTACGGAGCGTCTTAAAGCGACAGTGTGGCGCTGTGAGGGGGTTCGGCGCTGTGAGGGGGATCGGCGTTGTGAGGGGGATCGGCGTTGTGAGGGGGATCGGCGCTGTGAGGGGGATCGGCGCTGTGAGGGGGATCGGCGCTGTGAGGGGGATCGGCGTTGTGAGGGGGATCGGCGTTGTGAGGGGGATCGGCGCTGTGAGGGGGATCGGCGCTGTGAGGGGGATCGGCGTTGTGAGGGGGATCGGCGCTGTGAGGGGGATCGGCGCTGTGAGGGGGATCGGCGCTGTGAGGGGGATCGGCGTTGTGAGGGGGATCGGCGTTGTGAGGGGGATCGGCGTTGTGAGGGGGATCGGCGCTATGTGACTATGTGATTTAAATGACAAAGAAAACAAAAGCCAAATAAATACTATAAAATATATAATAAAAGTCCCCAGGAGTCGTGTCACTGGTGTTACCGTGTAACTAAAGTCTCTTATTCTGAAATAAAAGTCACGCCGATGACGTCACTCAACCTCCTTTGACCTGTTCTCTGAGGATCTATGGAGAAAAGCTCATGGTGAGTCCACTGCGTCTCTCAGTTCTCAGAGATCTTCTCATTCAGCTCATGATCTCATATGAAGCTTCTAGCTGACGTCACTGGTGTGACCGACTTTATTCTGAGGTCACTGTGAAAAAACAGAAACACAAATGGATTAAATTCCATATTTTAGTGGACGTTCCCTGATGGACAGCGTGTGGTTCACTACAGCTCAAATCTGGGAATGCTAGCAGAAAGTTCATTTTTCTCCAGTATTAAGCTCATAATCGATTTCTGAATGTATCGCTTCCCAATCCAGCATGCCCAATCCAGCATGCCCAGTCCAGCATGCCCAATCCAGCATGCCCAATCCAGCATGCCCAATCCAGCATGCCCAGTCCAGCATGCCCAATCCAGTATGCCCAGTCCAGCATGCCCAATTCAGCATGCCCAATCCAGCATGCCCAGTCCAGCATGCCCAGTCCAGCATGCCCAATCCAGCATGCCCAGTCCAGCATGCCCAATTCAGCATGCCCAGTCCAGCATGCGATCCACAGCTGTTTCAGGCCCACTGCTGAAACTGACCCCAATGGTATCCATCACAGTAGATCCTGCAGAGCTTCTGCGGCTTGGAGGGTCTTCATTACAGTCACATTACGGGTGCTTTGCTCAACCAAAGTATGGCGTTATAAGCTTGCTAAGTGTGAATTAGTATCCGTGCGTGTGTGATCGGTGCTCCAGTCAAACATTTAAAGATTTGGTAAAGCCAAATGGTGGAGAAAAGCAGTCACTACACTCCAGTGTGCAGAGCCTGACTGCGTTATGTGTGCCGATAAATCAGATTCGGTGCTTTAGAAGCCCAGTGGGTGAACAGTTTGTCCGTGTTCCTCATTCTTCACTCATATCGCCGTGCAACACAAGCTGTGGTGCAGATCATTCTACCCATGACTCCGTTCACGCTCGCGATAGCCACTGTCACTTAAAATCACCTCACTGCTTACTGACCTTTAGATCAGCGGCCGTTTTCCTCCTGTCCACACTTCACATCACTGTCACAGCCAAGCGGCGCGCTAACGCAGCGCCATCTGTGAGCTAACAGAAACAGAAAGCCTCTTTATGTGGAGAACTGATGGTCTACCTGCTGTGCTGAGAATGAGTTATCACCCAAATAATATCCGGACAACAGTGGTGCTGTGTTCAGAAACTGACCAATGATGGGGTTAGAGGGGATGATTAACTGTGCAGCAACAGATGGACTTCAGCCTGTAACTGTACTTCTATAGTGGAGCTATAAGGTAGGTGTTTCTAATAAAGTGGCCAGTGAGAGGAAACACAAGGTGGGTGTTTCTAATAAAGTGGCCAGTTAGCAGAAGCACAAGGTGGGTGTTTCTAATAAAGTGGCCAGTTAGCAGAAGCACAAGGTGGGTGTTTCTAATAAAGTGGCCAGTGAGTGGAAGCACAAGGTGGGTGTTTCTAATAAAGTGGCCAGTGAGTGGAAGCACAAGGTGGGTGTTTCTAATAAAGTGGCCAGTGAGTGGAAGCACAAGGTGGGTGTTTCTAATAAAGTGGCCAGTGAGTGGAAGCACAAGGTGGGTGTTTCTAATAAAGTGGCCAGTGAGTGGAAGCACAAGGTGGGTGTTTCTAATAAAGTGGCCAGTGAGTGTAAGAGCTCTTCTTGTCTAAATGAGGTAAAAGGTTTTGTAGATGCTAACGAGTGTTTCAGCTCGTTCTAGTCTGTGATGTTGCTCTGACGGTCAGTCCTGGGGAACGTTTGACTTTGTGTAGTACCTTTTCTGAAGCGCCAACATTTCTGCAAAACTTCCAGCTAATCCCAGCTGAGTGGAACTCTCAAGGGCAGAACGAAGCCCGCGCGGAGCCTCCGCTGATTAAATCAAAGATCAAAGTGAATCACGGCCGTGTTGTGCACAGGGAAAAAAGAGAAGTGCTGTCTGGGGAGGTTTCAAAGCCCACAGCACATGTTAAAGCCAGCGAGGCGTCAGCGCCATGTTTTATTGATTCTGCTCACGGGGGTGAAGACAATGAAGAGATTGAATATTTCATTTAGGTCTCACTTTGTTTTCCAGCCATGTTGTGGAGCTGGTGGTAAACAGGGGGGTGTCAGTGGGGAACAGGGCTTTCTGTTCTTCCTCTTCTGCTCACCCTGTGGACTCAGAGCCTCTCAGACTAAAGGGGAGTGGACAAAACCTTAAGTAAAAGTGTATTTTCCTTGAAGAGCTTACTGGACAGATCTCTAGCTCAGAGTAGAAGAAGGTGCCGATGCCAGTGGAGTGTATGAAATCAGTGCTTCAGCCAAAAAAGACGTCCACAGTTGTAACCTTACATTAGAGTCAATGCCTGAATCATCACAACTGACCCAAACCGATTTGAGTCGAATTGTCATGTCACATGCAAGGAAATTATAATTGCATATATATTTTTTAACATATGTGTCAAGTTTGTAATCCATCTTTGACATATGTGCACATTTTAAAACACTATTACACATAATGTATGTATTTGCATATATTTTAATATAATGGCATATATGTGCAAAAGTGGAATGTATATTTCAAAGTGTCACATATTTTGAACATATATATTTAATATGATGCCCTGCGATGGACTGGCGACCTGTCCAGGGTGTATCCTGCCTTCCGCCCGATGACCGCTGATTGTGGGATAGTGCGCAAGCACACATCACACAATCAGACCAGACAACATTATGTTT
>NC_051216.1:48256798-48276798 GCF_015220715.1 Pygocentrus nattereri
TTGTTCTCATGCGTTAATATAGCGTGGCCATGACTTAATTATCCTTACTAAGCCTTACTAAGTGGTGGCCATGACTTAATTATCACGTTTTCATGCCTCACTAAGTGGTGGCCATGACTTAATTATCTTGTTCTCTTGTTCCTGATTGTATCGGCAAGCGTTACAGAGCTTAAAGGTCGAGTTGGCTGTCCAGCACCTACCTCATCGCTCCGACGTGGGGGGCATTCCCGGCTTGTTGGAAGCTCCGTATCCCGAGGAGCTCGTTGCGCGTTGTTTTGTTCCAGATTGTTTCATCCCAGAGAATTATTACAGAATATTCAGAGCCTCTTTCCAGTGAATCTCCCTTGACATCGTGACAGTAGCAGAACTCTTTTTTCCATTTTCAAAAGGGTTCTATGTAGAACCATCTGAAGAAGCCTTTTCACCATGAAAACCCTTTAATCGTTGACTATAAGTGTGTAAGTCATGGAATTCGTTCTGGAAAATAATTTCCAAAAAGGGAGGACCTGGGAACCCTGCTCGGAACCGCCAGACAGGGCCTTCCTAGACGCACACAAGCCCACACAAACACCACATTTCTCGCCTAATAACGCTTTCATGCCCGATGAAAACAGTCTTATTTTTCACGCTGCATTATGTACTCTCAGAATATAAATTGGCTGCTCTGGTCCCTTTTTCTCCGTACGGTGAAAGCGGTAAACAGCGAAATCCAATAAATGTCAGCCAAACATTAACTCATCCTGACATTTCTCTTTAAAAGAGCAGCCTATTAAAAATTAACTGGATTTTTTTAGCGAGGATATGAACGTGCGGCAGACTTTTGCTAAATTGGGGCTGCATATCTGTCAGCCTGAATGTTCAACAATATGAATTTTTGCTTTCCTTCTCACCAATAAGCGCTGGGATGTCTGAGAGCTGAACCCCGCGCTGCTGAGGAATGGTAATAATTCAGCGCTTCTGATATTTTTTATTCTATCTTTTTAATTAGATTTTATAATTAGGTCTCTGTATGTATTTGCACTGCTGATTATTTCTCATGCGCGTTAAAAAAAGGCCCTACTGCCTTCGCAGGAAACTTTCAGGCCGTGAAGTTTGTGGAGAAAGTAGTCATGCGGCAGATGATCCGAGCGCTGCTGAGCATCTATTCAGGATTTAATTGACCTGGCTGAAGATGGAAGGAAATGGGCACATTCCTATTCACGGAGGGGAGAAAAGAAAAGGCGCATTTGCCGGGCGGCAGATTGCTGGCACTATTCTCCAACATCCTGAGAGGCCAATCCAACCATTAGAAACACAGCTTTCAGAAAAGAGCTCAATCCTCAAGGGGGGCCGAGCAGAGGAGGGCAAAAACAAACTCACGTCTCCAATTCACGATCACTCCTACACAATCACAGCGAGGAAGAGGAAGACTGTTTGAGTGGATCTGGCAAGCATGTTTCCTCTAGACCCTTCCATCAGCGGCCGTTCTCTTGTTTCTTTCCCTCCAGAAAGACCTCACATCTGTCCCGGCAAGCCTGCATCCGCCGAGCTGCCTGTGGCTGCTGGCGCAGGAGCTGAGGAACGTTTTCCTGATGTTCTTCCACTGATGGCAGGGAGCTGACAGCTGCGCACATGGCCATACCAGCTAGCTATTGCTTGGTTGACGAACCGGGATCAGAGCTGGGAGTTGGATAGCTTAGTGGGGCCTGACGTGATCTTGTAACATCTGAGGACAACTTAAAGTTTTGGTGCTGGATTGATGCAAAATCTGCCCCTAATGTTAATGTTCATTCTTCAAAATGAGTGTTTCGGGAACGCTTCGTGCAAGATGTTCTGAAGGATATATACAACATATGCTGCCATCCAGACCACGTCTTTTTCGGGGAAGGCCTCGATTATTTCAGCAAGACATTGTAAAACCTCTATCTGCAGGTATTAGCTTTTTGGATGGTGTTCTTGATGTCCTTTTCATTCCATTAAACCACCTTGTGTGAAGACAACAACTCAGGGATCTCCTAAAGCTAAAGTATAATCTGGTACCCAGAGGTTCTAGCTATGAGATCACATCTGGCCCCACGAGGGTGATTAATTAGAATGGTGGTTCCATTCCCTCTAACCTGAAGATCCTGAACTGGGTCAATGCTTCCGGTGCTTTTGGAACTCCACAGTGGCTGTTCCCATCAAAGCGTTTCTTCAGAATTGAAGGAATATTCTGGGGAAAAATCAAAGTGCCCTACTCTACCCAATGTAGTCAATTAGCCAAGACATGTTTGGAATCTGGGCTTTTAGAACTGGGGCTACAGGGCTAATGTAGCTAAGACATAATAAAAGTTTATACTCCACAGATTATAGTCTGGTGCTAAATACACACCTAAATCATCACACTTGCCTCAAACCGTGTGGAGTTGTTAAGTGATCACTTGATGAAGTGGTTTCTGGCTGTAAATGTGTCTCAGTGTGTGCTGATGTACTAATATAAGCTAAAACTACAATATAAATGAAGACACAGACTCACTTTGCTCTGCTTTAAGCTTCAGCTCAGTCGCTTTTCTCGCATCTCCGGCAGGAAACTTTAGGTCCTTTAAAAAATTTGAACAAGCTGAAGTTCAGCTTTGTGACTTTTTAGTGTTTGAGTTTCTTGCTAGAGATTAAACATATCAGAAAACCAGCTGGAGTGACTATAAACACTAATGAGTCCATTCATCTACGAATTATCGATGTTCGTCTTAAATCTCTCTCTTTGCCGTTCAGCTGGGGAGCCGCGACAGGGCTGTAAAAATGTGACCCCTGGTCTTAACTCTGGCTTTATGGCAATACAGCAGGAGTATCTTGCGAACAGTGCCTGTGCAGGAAGCCTTCAAGTAAAGTGTCTGTGCTTAAGTCCATATTCATAGATAACAGCATGTTGTACTGTGTCAGAAACAACATAATTGAGTCTATTAGAGGTTACTTAACAACTCCACGCAGCTCTCAGTGATGAAGCTGAAGTTATTTGGCAGCTGCTTTGTTGGATTTTCCACCTTAAGTAAGTTATGAGAGTGGGTCATGGTTTAGGCATGCCATGCTACCTGGTATACATGGGCCTGTCAGCTCCAGTGGGGTGAGGGGGGCAGTGAATGTAAATCAAATGTAAATCTGGTTTTAAATCAAACTGCTCCTTTAAGAGAGGTTATCTGACCCATCTGTCCAGGAGCTCCACGCGCCCGAGCGTGCAGCAGCGGAGTCGGCGGCCCGTCGCTCTCGGCCTTTACACGTCCGCACGAGGAATTCACACATCACGGCATCCACACTTTGGGGGGGAATCGCATCTGAAGCGTGGGGGAAATGTGCGCAATGTGGCAGCGTGCATGGAGATCGGTTGGCTGAGGAGAGGTGTTCTGACAGGCAGACGGAGGAACGATCTGAAAGCTCTCCAGGAGCCGAGGAGCTCGCAGAATAAAGAACGTTACAACAGGCACAGGCAGGATATCAGCACGGCTCACTTTACAGAGGACAGCGCTGATGGACGGAGAGACAGCCATGTGAAAAGACCTCTGACCTACAGAGGAGAAAGGAAAACTGACTTATTGCCACCTTTAACATACGGCTGCTAATCTTCCCGCTGGTTATTCAGACTGTATTTCAGTGAAAAAGCTCAGTAATTGATAACTAATATGTATTGAAATGCTTGTGTGGCCTGATCTTCAGTATGTCGTGACTGACTCCACTGATCTTCTAATCTCAGTCGTCCTTCAGCAGGGAGACGGGAAGGTGTTTAACTGGAAAATTTGGGATAGTTTACATCAAACAGCTATGTGCTATATGACAGATGACAGTATATACATATAACTGGCACATCAATCTCCTTCTGGAAGAAATTAGCAGAGCAGCATCCAGTCAGATCGTTGATGTCTCGCATGGTAACGGATTGCATCGCCCACTATACAGCAGTGCCGACCTTACAGTCTGATTGGTTGAGAAGTTTTCTAACCGTGCTGATGTTCGTGATGACAGCCTGGCTTGTTCACACCAAAACTGTAATGACAAGCTTCATGCACACAACCCTTAACCTTAGTTGTTTTGTATTTGTGCTTATACAAAACGAGAGACTGATAAAACTGCTAAAGTAAAGATCTTACATGAGCTGCAGCCCATCTGTCCAGACTCAGACCCAGAATAAGACTGCGGCTGCGGAGGCACATCATCTGCCTTTACCATGAAAACTGTCAGGTTGACTGCAGTGACAGAACAGCTGAACACGCTGTAACTGGCTAGAACCAAACCGAATGCAATTCAGCAAACAAGATGGGCTACGAAGTGCTTCAGAGACTGGCTGTTGCAAAACGACATTCAGGTTAATTTGGTAAGGCTCAGCTGAACTTGATATCTCTACAGTTCTGTGGCTCTATCGGCACCACAACACCTGAGCCTGCAGGGCTGTAGCTTTAACATCACCCTTCACTGGAACTGAGGAGCCCAAACCCTGAAAATCAGCCATCACTCCAGAGAACACAGTTCCACTGATCCAGAGTCCAGTGGTGGCGCTTTACACCCCTCCAGCCGACGCTTGGCATTGCACATGGTTTGTATGCAGCTGCTCAGCCGTGGAAACCCATTTCATGAAACTCCTGATATACAGTTGTTGTGTTGATGTTGCTTCCAGAGGCATTTTGGAGCTCTGTAGTGAGTGATGCAAAGGAAGACAGCACTTTCACACTCGGAGGCCTCACTCTGTGAGTTTGCATGGTCTGCTGCTTTGCGGCTGAGCTGTTGTCACTTGTAGATTAAGATTAAGTGACCCTTATCAGTCCCACCACGGGGAAATTTTGCCTTTGCATTTAACCCATCTGTGAGGTGAAACACGACATATACAATATTACTGCTATTAATATTAGTAGTATAATAACTCTGTAGGTAGTCTGACCAGAGGAGGACGGGTCCCCCCTGGTGAGCCTGGTTCCTCCCAAGGTTTCTTCCTCAGTTCTGAGGGAGGTTCTCCTTGCCACTGTTGCCCCTGGCTTGCCCACTGGGGGGTTTCTGTACATTCTTACAGTCCTGTTGAAAGTCTGTCTTTTCTGAAATTCTGTAAAGCTGCATTGTGACAATATCCGTTGTAAAAAGCGCTACAAATAAATTTGATTTGATTTGATTTGACTAGCGAACACACTGGGGGTCAGTGAGCACACTTGCCCAGAGCGGTGGGCAGCCCAATCCGCAGCGCCCAGGGAACAGTTGGGGGTTAGGTGTCTTGGTCAACTTCAGTCATGTACTGTCGGCTCTGGGGATCAAACCAGCAACCTTCCGGTCACAGGGCCTGACCTCCAGCCCCAGACTGGCCCACATGACTCCATTTCACAGTAATAACACTTACAGATGTCTGGGGCAGATCTAGCAGGACAGAAATGTCCCAAACTGACTTTTGGCGAAGGTAGCATTTCTATGACAGTTATCTTTACATCATTAAATAGAAAAAGAAAGAATCTCATATGTGAATAAACTTCAATGTGTCCTCAAGGGCGCTTTGTGTTAAAGTCAGACTGTGCCGAAGCGCCTTGTAAACGATGGTCTAGTCCAGTTTCTTACACTGATGAAGAGCTTAGTTGGGTTATTGTGTGTATTTAAATGTAGATAGTGATCTAAATCTGTCTGACTGTAGGTGTTACCATGTTGTACAGCAAACACGACAAAACTTCACTGTGAGAACCAAACGTTGAATATTAAAAAGTGAACTTTTTACACACAAAACTTGTTTGAAGTCTTCTAAATTGGAATAAATGTAGACTGAAAGGATTTAGCCTGGATAGGACTTACCATTACAATGACTCTGACTTTAGACATCTCATAGACAATTTAGGAAGATTAATGGATTCAGCCTTCCTGAAATCCGTAAAGTCCTGACTGAATAAGGACATTTTTCATCATCAGTAGAAACGCTGCTGTATTTCCTCCCTTGGCTGATGAATGAAGTGATGGTAATTTTGTAGAAGCTGGGGATAAAGGAGAGGGATTTTCTCAAAGTTCCCCATGTGAGTTTCTCCTTTTGAGACTTGGTTCTGCTCAGTGGTTCTTCATTGTGCTTTTAAGGAGGCTCTCCTTTTGAGTCTTGGCCCCTCTCAGTGGTTCTTCCTCGTGTTCTTAGGCAGGTTCTCCTTTTGAGTCTTGGTTCCTCTTGGTGCTCTTCCTCATGGTCCTAGAGATTTTCTTTAGTTTGAGGCTTGATTCATTTCACTCATTCTTCTTCATGTTCTTAGGCAGGTTCTCCTTTTGAGTCTTGGTAACGTTCAGTGGTTCTTTCTCATCTTTTTACAGAGGTTCTCCTTTTGAATCTTGGTTCCTCTCAGTGGTTCTTCCTCATGTTCTAAGGGATGTTCCCCTTTTGAGTCTTTTTCTTTTCAGTGGTTCTTCCTCGTGTTCTTAGAGAGGTTCTCCTTTTGAGTGTTGGTTCCACTCAGTGGTTCTTCATCGGGACCCAAGAGATTTTCTTTATTTTGAGTCCTTTCAGCGGTTCTTCCTCAATCTCTTAGGTAGGCTCTCAGTTTGAGTCTTTGTTCTTCTCAGTGTTTCTTTCTCGTGCTCTTGGGAAGGTTCCCCTTTGAGTCTTGGTTTTTCTCTGTAGTTCTTCCTCATGCTCCTATTTAGTTCTTCCTTTTATGTTTGGTTCCTCTAAGTGGTTCTTCCTCAAGCTCTTAGGAAGGTTCTCCTTTTGAATCTTGGCTCCTCTTAGTGGTTCTTCCTCATGCTTATGAGGAGACTCTCCTTTTGAGTCTTGGCTCGTTGTTCTTCTTTATATTCTTTATGCTCTCATGAACTGAGACTCACACACATACACACACACACACACACACACACACACACACACACACACACACACACACACACTCACACACACACACACACACACACACACTCACACACATACACACACACACACAAACACATCTTCTAAGCTGCTTCTCCCAGCGGTCATCGGGTGGAAGGCAGGATACACCCTGGACAGATCGCCAGTCCATCGCAGGGCTGAACTGAGACTCTGAGAAAATTCCAGGATCATGAGAAAAAACCACAGAGAGGAATCAGGACTGAAAAGGTGAAACTCCCTTAAAGCATTAATCAGTCCAAGGGGAACCAAGACTCAAAAGCTAAGATCCCTAAGATCATGAGGAAGAACCAGTGAGCAGAACTGAGGCAGCCCCATCCGTCTTGCTCTTAGGGAGTGTTTCCTGACTCTGCCTCCCTCTGTGATGCTCAAACGAGGGGCTGAACCCACATTTCTGTAACGCTATTTTGGGATGTTGGCTGTTTACATGCAGAGATTATTTTGCCAATCTGATTAAATACGTTCTGCTTACAGATTCAGATTGAAGTGTTTATATGCACTCTCTTCTTTACATGCTCACTACAAGTAATGCATGGAGAACCACTTAGCGTCCGGTCAGTGTGAGATGAGCAGCAGCGAGCAGTGATTTAAAATGATGTCAGACCCAGAAAAATGGACCTCACAGAAGAAGAAATCATGTTCTGAGACTGGACGTCCGTCCCACCTCATCTTTAAAAGATCAGAGCATAAACTTCCAGTTTCTGCTCCGCCGTGTTGAACATTATAAACTTTTTCCAGAGCCGTTTATGAGGTCTCTGCCTTTACCATGACGCGACGCACATGCAGAACGGACTGAAACTTTCCGATAGGGAATGTAATCGGACGCAGGCATTTAAATAGCTATTATTCTTCGTTCTAACGGATTATTTTCAAGATCAACCACCTTGTTCAATCAGATAGAAATTGTATTCCGAATGGCCTCAATATAGAATATTGACTAGAATATTCCGAATGAGTTATTAGTCGAATTATTAATGGATTATTAGGTTGCATGTAAACGTGGCTACTGTGCCTCATTCATCAAACGTTCTTAAGAAGAAATTTCTTCTTAAACCCACTTTTGATGAAGACTCTGACTCACTAATGTTCTCGTATTTGGAACAGAATCTACACAAACTCAAGAGCACAAAGGTGAGAACAGTTCTGAGCATTAAGAACACGACATGAACCTGACGCTGACTTTTTATTAGGATCTTTCTCAAGAACACACTTAGAAACACACAGGGTGATACTGGAGAACGAGGACCGATGTCTTTTGGAGAACATACTGTCCAAAGCTAAAATGAACCTGGACAGAGGTTTGAATGGATGCGGTCTGGCACTGTGTATCTTGAGAAGGAGCAGGTGTGGGCCATCAGTCAGGACCATCACACAGCTAATGTCCTTAACAAGTTAAAAATGAAAAGAAGAATTTATTGGTTCACTGAAGAAAAAGAGGTTTGTGTGATTGAAGAACCTTCACATAATATAACATTAATCTTCCAATTTAAGAGTCCCTTTATCCGATGTGGGTTCTTTAAAAGGTTCCTCACAGTCTCACATCTCATTTACATCAATGGTTCTCTGAAGAAGTATTAATTAAAGTTTTTTTTATGGAATAAAAAGTGGTTCTTCTTTGGCACTGCGAAAAAAGCCGTTATATTTAAGAGTGGAGGACGTTCAGCAGGTCCAGTACCAGCTGAAGAGCCTCTGATTGGTGGAACTGCTTGACAGATTCCGTCTTTAGTGTTGATTGTAACTCATCATGCCGACATGCTTTTTGATTCCGCTGTGAGATTAGTTTTTTTGTCTGTCGTTTACTGCAGAGTGAAAAATTATTTATCCTCTATCTGTTCACGTCCAAGGCCTCCTTTGAAGTACCGATCTTGTAGCCCATAATGTTGGACTGAGAACGGTTCTCCTTCATTGCTATGCTGCTAATACTTTATGTCTCTCAAATTGCAACGTGATGACAAAGAGTCAAGATGTTTATTCGAAGGCCGTTTCAAGCACACAAAACCAATCCATCAAAGACGAAGGCCCTTATTTTCTCGCCCCACGTGATGATGTTTGTATTCTGTTTTTCTTTTTTCCTTCGCTCTGAAAGCTGTTGTGCTTAGTGAGGGGAAGTGCAGAGGCAAGAAAAAAGCATTCCAGCACTCTCACCCTGAAAATGATCTCAACTCTCAGGCCACGAGTCGGCCTCCGCTCGGGCAGATTGAAAATACAATCATCCTTGAAGGAGTGGGTTGTGGCCGAGAGTGGAGGGAGAGAGGGAGAGAGAGAGAGAGAGAGAGGGAGAGAGAGAGAGAGAGAGAGAGAGAGAGACAGAGAGAGAGGGAGAGAGGGAGAGAGAGAGAGAGAGAGAGAGAGAGAGGGAGAGAGGGTGAATGGAAGTGAGTGAGCTGGAGAAAGAGAGAGAGCGTATGGGGGTAATGAGGCTTGACAGAACAACCTCTCCCTCTCTCTCTTGTTGACAGCTTCCAGCCTTTCCGATAGCCGAGCTCACAGCCGTGATAGGAGGCACTAAATGAAGCTGCTGCAGAGCAAACAATCCCGAAACAGACCTACTAAAGCACACAAGCTTTGATTTATTTGGGCTTTCTTTCCAATTCTAATTCCAGAAGTTGTGTGTGGTGGTGACGGACGTTTGACTCAGTTTACTGAACCGATTCTCTGTCTGTTTCAGTGAATTTAATACAGGGCTGGCGAGTAATATTAAAAAAAATCTGGATTATTTGCTTGATTTGTGTTGTTAATCATGATGAACTGTTTTTATGTAGTTAATCATGATGAGTTGGATTTTCTGTAGCTCATTGTGAATAATCACGATTAATCAATTTATTGTTATATAGTTAATCACATTGTTTGTGCAGTTAATCGTGATGAACCACATTTTCTTCCATAAATAATCATGATTAATGCTGTCACTTCATGTATTTAGTTGTGATAAAACATTTTTGTAGTTAATCATAATCAACCCACCGTAAACGCACAGCTGAAACATAAAGACCTCATCAAAATAATCGCATTAGTTTCCCAGACAGCTGCTGTTAATCAGAGCGCCCCCTGCTGTTTATCAGCGTCGCTGCTCCCCAGTTTCAGTCTCCATTTCCCAAACGCTTTAGCCGAGCGCGCTACCGTTCCTCCTCCTAATAAACAGACACTCGTTCAGCTCCGCCTCCTCATTATTCACCACCGTCACTGTAATATTTCATCATCTACATTAACACAGGAAGGTGATCAGAGGGGCGGTGGAGTTCGAGTCGGCAGCGTCTGAGATCGGCCGCCTAAAAACCATAGAAACAGACCTTAAACAGAACTTAATGGTCATTTGGAGGTCCCATGCAACATATTACTTGTGAAGCCCATCCAACCCAATCATATTCGGTTATTACACAAGAAAAACTAAAAATGTATACTTTATTATTTTGATCAGGAAAAGAAAACAGGTGAACAGTAAAGAAAATAAAGCAATAAATGAAATAAACAAGATAAATATTACATGGTAGTTGTGGCTCACTGGTATCTTGGGGACCCTATGCTGGGGCCGTGCAGTGCAGTTCTCAGGCAAGACGCGAAGTGAAGTAAAACCCTCTTCCCTGTGATAAACTTGCAGTACTGCACATTCTTAAATGGCTTAATGCCTTTAGAAAACACTGGCCAGCATAACATATGATGAAATATACAAATCTTCAGAAAAAAATTTGTTATTATTAATAATAATCAACATGAAGTATTCAGCCAAGAAATGTAGTTCCTTTAGAGAGTGATGTTTTTGCCAAGCAAGGCACCGGTCGCTGTTCCCTGCGGTCATTTCATGAACCTTTTAACTTTTTGTCATATAACAATGAACATGTGATGTCACAGCCCAGTTTAATGCTAAAACTTTCACTTTATAAGCACTTTTTTTTCTCCAAATCACCACCGCGAGTCTTATTTAGCCCCAGTCCTCACTGGGGCTGAGTCTCAAACGGCTGCCTGCTCCCTACATAGTGCACGACGTAGGAGTTTAAATACTGGATCCTGCAGCCCAACAGAGTAAAACCCAGCTAAGAAACAGTCGTTCGGGATTCAGACACGTCCGCACTCGATACAGGAGGCACTGTTTGGCTTTAGAGCCTGGAATTTCTAAACTTTCATAGCTAGAACACTATTTAGGGAGTACGGAGCCGTTTGGGGTTCAGTCTGGGTTCGACGTGACTTCTGACTGAAACACGGACATTTGAAGCCTGTAAGACACTCGATTGACTTTTTTAGACTTTTATTCTGCCGTTTTACAGTAAATCATATCATCAGTGCTTTAATTCAGGCCTGTGACATTAATGATGGAGCTGTTTTGAATGTTTACTATATTTTAGCCTGTTAGCCCGCTGACCAGCCTGGTTAAAGGTAAGAAAATAAGTTGTCAGCCCCTCAGTTTGAACAAAAAGTCTGTTCTTCATCACTGCACCTCGGTGGTCCATGAGAGTCAGCATGAGAGTCAAAGATTACTCATTAACAGCAGAAGGTTTTTCATGCTGTGGCGCAGTGATATAAACTTCAGTTGCTGTGAGGTGGTCATAGGGTGCATATCGTGGATTTTACAACGGCTTTGAACTATCCGTTTAATAAAACTGCTTAAACACCATTTAGAGCTAGAACCGGGTTGCTGAAAAGAACCAATTCATGTGTGAATCACCGTTATGAAAAGGTGCACACTGTGTGCACTTATACGGTCATTGGGTGCCGTTCTTCATGTACAGTCTACAGCGAATCTTCACTGGGGATCGGCGCTGATGCCGCTAGTCATGCCAGAAGATGAAGGCGTAACTGAAGATGTTTTGCTCTTCTCCTGGACAGCATTGGCACGAGTTTGGTTCACAAGCAAGCTGATGCCTGTGAGCGCAAACACACTCTATTAGCAGAGCACCAGACTGGCTGTGGAGCGGAACGAAAGTGAGATTCGAGATGTTTTTCCTCTAAGCTTGGTGATCTTTGTGACATCGACTGGCTCTAGATCAGAATTTGATTCCCTCTAGCAGACAAAATGGACCTAAACCGTGTCCAGATCATCACGGTTTATCTTTAAACTGACAGCCCAGATGCCCGACTGCAGTGCCCGTGTTGGGTAATGGCAAAGTGCAAAGCTTGAGGGAGAGGAACTTAACAAGGTTCTTCAAAGCCGCTGGAACGTTTGGGGATTGTTCACACTATGCAGCGGACAGGAGCCTCAGTGAAGAGTCCTGCACTTTCACAGGAGGCTGTGATTAAGGATGTGGGGGTGGTGGTGCGGAAGGTTGGGGGGGGGGGTATTTGGTGATTTAGAGGAATTACTTTAGTTTGCACTGCACGAGGGTCGGCATCGACAATCAATGTGGCCGGTCCGCGATTGATTACCTTGTTCATTCCAGGCAACAGGTTCTGGGCTGTCGATTGAGATCAGTTGCTGTGCGTGTGTGCTGAGGGAGGCTGATTTGGGAGGACTGCTGGTGTGGTGGAGGGGAGGGTGGGAAGGGGGGGGGGTCTTTGGTCTTTTATTACAGTTCGGAGATCCCCCTCCCTTTCCCACATCACCAGGAGCGGGCTGAAATATTAAAGCGGTTTTACCTCCGCGCTCCAAACACGAGAACAGCACTTGCAACAGCGCGCTCTTCAATATATTCATAAGCCGGCTGCTTGATAGGGGCTGTTCTGATAAGCAGGTGCATAAAACATCTCAGTGTTTATAAAAGATACATCGGAGAGCTTGCCTGCTTTTTCTTTCCCCCATCTGCAGCTCTGATGAGTGGAATCCACTTGTTTTTTTGTTCAACTTTCTGTACCTGCCCTCCTGGTGAAGGGAGAAAGAGGTCAACGGTTCATTTATCCCGCTGAATCATTTAGAAGCTTCAAACAATGCCGTTTGCGAGCTCCGCAGAGCAGAAGGAGGAAGCGAATCTGGGTTACGCAGAGGGAGGCAGCTGGGCTGTTTGGGGCGGGACGCTCGGCCTGATGGTTTCTGACAGGGCCACGGGAAACGCACCTTCTCCTCGGCTGCTTTTCACAATCTGATATGGAAATGAGAGATTCTGCGCCTCAGCTGCTCAAACGCCTCGCAGCAAAGACAGGCAGAACGAGCGGATCTGGAGAATCGAGGTAAAAGACAAAGACAGCCCCGCTGTCAGCCTTCACTTCTGCGCTAGCTCACTTTAAGGACTTTTTTCAGGAATGAAGCAGACAAGCAGCCTTCCTTCGGTTCGTCCCGGCGCCCCGAGAAACCACGGGCCAGCCAAGGATACGCTAATCTGAACCTCAGTGGGACGGAGTGATTGAAGAGCCGGGAAATGTCATAACATAAAAATGCTAAATTTGAAAGAGAAAATCTCGAGACGACCCTCGGCGTTAAGCAGGGCTCCGTCAAATTAAAGCCGTACTTTAAAAATCAATTAAGCTCAGCTGCCCGTGACGGCCATGGGGGACTGGACGGGAAGTGGGGGGGGGTGGCATAAAAGAGAATTTTCCTAATGTTTAACAATTAATTACACACATTTCACGGCTAGAGAAGCTCTGTGCCGACTGCAGTTATCTGTTCCGGTCTCTTGGAAACGTGAAGGCACTTTTTAGCCCGGTCTCCGGGCCTTTCCGGAGACGCTTGCTTTCCATTATCCTGCCAGCGACGCTATTAACCTCTCGGCTAACGTGGGGCAGCTCAGAGCGCTTTCAGGAGTTGGTATGCCATTCGGTACACTGAATGCTCCAGAGAGGACAAGCCATGCAGTTCCATCAGGTTATGCTCTGACCCGTCGGACCGGTCAGTCCCTCAGCCTCTGTCTCGCTCTCTCTCCCTGGCCCAAGTCTGTGATGGATCACTCTCCCGTTTCTGAGCCCAGACAAAGCCTGGCATCCTTTCCCTGCTCCCCAGTGCCATCTACTGGTGCTCCCTTGGGCATGACGTCACCCCAAGTGTTAAAATGCAGAGCACAGGGCCAAAACGCCGGCACCCCGTTCCGCACGTCCTGCTGGCTGATTGGTTTGCTCTCAGTGGCCAGATGGTCCAGAGCTAGTCTGTGATTTTGCAGAGATTTTGCTCACTTGTGTCTGGGAAAGGGTGCAGAAGGCCAATGCTATGATAAATCACCGTCACACACAAGCTGTCTGTGGAAAATGAAGACATTTTCCAGGTCGGAAATGTCCTGTGGGAACCTCCAGCGTCTGATCCTGGCTCACGAGCTCAAGGAAACCATTTTTACTGGAATCTTTCTTCTTCATGCTAGTAATGAAAAAATCGGTCTATCTGGAATAAACATGCAGCATCAGTCAGGGTCAGTCAGATGGGAATGTTTTCCATCAGGGTGTTGAAATGGAAAATGGGAAATGCTGGCAGGATAAGAGGCCCGGAGCTCTTGGGTCGAATGCAAAGCTTTCGAAGCAGCCTCTGTTTCCATGTTCATATTCATGTTCATACTCCTCAGGCACGTACCGTCATTCAGGCAGCAGGGCCGAATTCAAATCTGGGAAATTTGAAATCTTTCCGGATGAAGGTGCTGCTTTTCTCTTCATTCTGAACTATGTGTATATGAAAAGTCCTAGTGGCCGGTCAAAGCTCCAGAGATCATGGCCTTTGTTCTGTGTTTTTCCACCTGTAGATGGCGCTCTTCCCTGCATCATTTCAGTCACCTTTTTAAAGCCAAACGGCGGGGCTGCTGGTGGAGCTGCAGCCGAGAGCAGGGATCAGTGCAGAGTTAACAGAAGTGAGGACGTTTGGAGCTCAGAAATCCTGAAGCTGGTGGAACTGAAACGCAGCAGCTGACAAAAGCTTTGATGAATTCATCCAGTAATGAGATGCAAAGCCTTTTAAAATCTGACACGAATACACCCCCCTCTCTCTTACTCTCTCTCTTTATCTCTCCCTCTTTCTATCTCTCTCTGACTTTACTCTCTCTCTTTCTCTCTGTCTTTCACTCTGTCTCTCTTTCTCTCTCCCTCTTTCTATCTCTCTGAGTTTCTCTCTCCCTCTCTCTCTACTGTTTCCCTGTCTCTCTACCTGTACTGTCTCTCTCTCTCTCTCTGTGTCTCTCTATCTCTCTCTTTCTCTACTGTTTCTCTCTCTCTCTCTCTCTCTCTCTCTCTCTCTCTCTCTCTCTGTCTCTACTGTTTCTCTCTCTCTCTCTCTCTCTCTCTCTCTCTGTCTCTACTGTTTCTCTCTCTCTCTCTCTCTCTCTCTCTGTCTCTACTGTTTCTCTCTCTCTCTCTCTCTCTCTCTACTGTCTCTCTCTCTCTCTCTCTCTCTCTCTATCTCTCTCTTTCTCTACTGTTTCCCTGTCTCTCTACCTGTACTCTCTCTCTCTCTCTCTCTCTCTCTCTCTACTCTGTTTCTCTCTCTCTCTACCTGTACTCTCTCTCTCTCTCTCTCTCTCTCTCTCTCTCTACTCTGTTTCTCTCTGTCTCTACTGTCTCTCTCTCTCTCTCTCTCTCTCTCTCTCTCTACTCTGTTTCTCTCTCTCTCTACCTGTACTCTCTCTCTCTCTCTCTCTCTCTCTCTCTGTCTCTACTGTCTCTCTCTCTCTCTCTCTCTCTCTCCCTCTCTCTATCTCTCTCTTTCTCTACCTCTACTGTCTGTCTCTCTCTCTACTGTTTCTCTCTCCCTCTCTCTCTGCCTGTACTGTCTCTCTCTTTATCTTTACTGTTTCTTTATTTCTCTCTCTCTCTCTCTTTCTCTCTCTCTCCCTACCTGTACTGTTTCTCTCTCTCTCTTTATTGTTCCTTTCTCTCTCTCTTTCTCTGCTCTGTTTCTCTCTCTTTCTGCCTGTTCTCTCTCTCTCTCTCTCTCTCTCTCTCTCTCTCTCTCCCTACCTGTACTGTTTCTCTCTCTCTCTTTATTGTTCCTTTCTCTCTCTCTTTCTCTGCTCTGTTTCTCTCTCTTTCTGCCTGTACTCTCTCTCTCTCTCTCTCTCTCTCTCTCTCTCTCTCTCTACTCTGTTTCTCTCTCTCTCTACCTGTACTCTCTCTCTCTCTCTCTCTCTCTCTCTCTCTCTCTACCTGTACTGTTTTTCTCTCTCTCTTTATTGTTCCTTTCTCTCTCTCTTTCCCTACTCTGTTTCTCTCTCTCTCTCTCTCTCTCTCTCTCTCTCTCTCTACCTGTACTGTTTTTCTCTCTCTCTTTATTGTTCCTTTCTCTCTCTCTTTCCCTACTCTGTTTCTCTCTCTCTCTCTCTCTCTCTCTCTCTCTCTCTCTCTCTACCTGTACTGTTTTTCTCTCTCTCTTTATTGTTCCTTTCTCTCTCTCTTTCCCTACTCTGTTTCTCTCTCTCTCTCTCTCTCTCTCTCTCTCTCTCTCTACCTGTACTGTTTTTCTCTCTCTCTTTATTGTTCCTTTCTCTCTCTCTTTCCCTACTCTGTTTCTCTCTCTCTCTCTCGCTCTCTCTACCTGTACTGTTTTTCTCTCTCTCTTTATTGTTCCTTTCTCTCTCTCTTTCCCTACTCTGTTTCTCTCTCTCTCTCTCTCTCTCTCTCTCTCTCTCTCTCTACCTGTACTGTTTTTCTCTCTCTCTTTATTGTTCCTTTCTCTCTCTCTTTCCCTACTCTGTTTCTCTCTCTCTCTCTCGCTCTCTCTACCTGTACTGTTTTTCTCTCTCTCTTTATTGTTCCTTTCTCTCTCTCTTTCCCTACTCTGTTTCTCTCTCTCTCTCTCTCTCTCTCTCTCTCTCTCTACCTGTACTGTTTTTCTCTCTCTCTTTATTGTTCCTTTCTCTCTCTCTTTCCCTACTCTGTTTTTCTCTCTCTCTCTCTCTCTCCCTACCTGTACTGTTTCTCTCTCTCTCTTTATTGTTCCTTTCTCTCTCTCTTTCCCTACTCTGTTTCTCTCTCTCTCTCTCGCTCTCTCTACCTGTACTGTTTTTCTCTCTCTCTTTATTGTTCCTTTCTCTCTCTCTTTCCCTACTCTGTTTCTCTCTCTCTCTCTCTCTCTCTCTCTGTGCCTATATCTCTCACCCCCCCAGGAAGCGGAGTGGGTGCCAGTGTGGGCTGTGGCTGTGTAATTCTCGGCAGGCTGGCAGTGTTGGATTCTCCTCCGTATGTAAATGTCTCTTTTGATCTTCTCCTCCGTCGCCGCGGCTGCGAGTTTGGAACACACAGCCAAACCCGCGTCCCTCTCACCAGCCTAATGTACTGCGGCTCATCGGCGCATCTGCCCGCGCGTCTCTGATTTAGCCGTTACGATCCCGCCGAGAGCCAATTACACAGACTCTGTGTATAATTCGAGTGCGTCCTAATAGACTAATTAATCTTGCATGAAAGAATGAAATAAAGCGCGTATTTGTGAAACGTGTCATGCATTTCATTACAATAATTGGTCTTTGCTTAGCAAATCTTTAGCCAGTTTCCCTTGACAACAGAGCGCCGTGCTGTGTTTATTTATTTATTTACTCATTTTTAACTGCTTCAGACTTTCAGACTCTCTTTTTGGCTGCGACCTGCAAAAATGTTTCAAGTTGAAGTTTGAGATGTTTATGTTTATGTTTTAAGAGGCAAAATTATTCTGCAAATATACAGTAAAAAACAGTTAAAAAGGGGGCAGTCGTGGGCTGGAGGTCATGGAACCGGCCTCGTGACCGGAAGGCCGCCAGTTCGAACCACAGAGCTGATAGTACATGACCTTGAGCAAGACACCTGACCCCCACCTGCTCCCCGGGCGCTGCGGATAGGGCTGCCCACCACTCCAGGCAAGTGTGCTCACTGCCCCCTAGTGTGTGTGTGTGTGTTCACTAGTGTGTGTGTGGTGTGTCACTGCACTGATGGGTTAAATGTGGAGGTGAAATTTCCCTGTTGTGGGACTAATAAGGGTCTTAATCTTAATTTATTTTATAACTAATTTCTACAGATATTTAATTTCTGCTGATTTTCGTCTTTGGTTAAAACATTAACTGCACAAAATTGATAAAAGGGCTCTCTGTTAGGAACATGTCCAAGTATTTTTGGGAAGTTCTTTGTAGAAATGTTACAATTAACTCGTTTTTTGAATAGCTGTTATTGTTTTCCATAATTAATTGTAACTGATTGCCTTATCCCTGCGATGGACTGGCGACCTGTCCAGGGTGTATCCTGCCTTCTGCCCAATGACCGCTGGGATAGGCTACAGCACCCCCACCGCCCCCCGGCGACACTGAGGGAGAAGCGGCTTAGAAAATGTATGTGTGTGTGTGTGTGTGTGTGTGTGTGTGTGTGTGTGATTGCCTTATTCCATGTCATTTGTGTAGTTAATCACCATTAACTTTTTTTTCTGTAGCTAATTTCAGTTAAATACATTGTTTGATGTTATTAATTATCACCAATCAAGTTATTTTAGGCACTTAGTTGCAGCAAACGACATTATTTTGAGTAGTTAATTACAATGAATGTGTTTTTTTATGATTATCACATTTTCCATGGCCAATCATTACTAATCACATTATTTTGTGTAATTAATTGCAATTAACTGCATTTGTCTCATTTCCCTATTGCAGTCGTTCATACAGCTTGTAGATTCTGGTCACAGTGGAGGATCTCGAAGGAGCTGGAGCTCCACTCTGCTGCTGCTTTTGTTAGTTTGCTACTTGTTGATTTATCTGTAGATCTCCTGTGAGTGCTGGTCAGCGTGGCCTGCTGAAGGGCCTGAAAGTATCACTTTAAAAGCTTTCTAAAAGCTGTATTTGAACTGGAGAGACACAATCGTGGTGGCACGGTGGCGTGGTGGGTAGCGCTGTCGCCTCACAGCGAGGAGGGCCTGGGTTCAATTCCCCGGCCAGGCGACCGGGGTCCTCTCTGTGTGGAGTTTGCATGTTCTCCCCGTGTCTGCGTGGGTTCCTCCAGGTTCTCCGTTTTCCTCCCACAGTCCAAAGACATGCAGTCAGGCCGATTGGACATGCTACATTGCCCCTGGGTGTATCCTGCCTTCTGCCCGATGATCACTGGGATAGGTTCCAGCACCACCCACCCCCCCCCCCCCCCCCCCCACGACCCTGATGGAGAAGCGGCTTAGAAAATGGATGGAGATACAATCATGGATTCTGTCACAGCAACACACAGTGCACTGTGGCTTCAGCCTGGACTACACTCTTAAGAAGACGGTTCCTTAGTAAAGAAAATTGTTCTACAAAGAATACCTGCATGATTATAGGGTTCTTTACCTAAGGCAAGTGTTCTTCAGACTGATGGAGAATGTCTTGTAGATGGTTCTATATAGAGCCATAGAACCTGTTTGCCATGAGTATAGTTTGGCCATTCCAACCATTTGTACATTCTTAGCAAAAAGGTTTAATTAAAGAGTTCTGTACTTCATGAAATAATTGATGGAGAACTTGATGTAGATAGTTCTATATAGCACCAACAAAGGTTCCACTATTGTTACAAGCCAAAAAAATCTTTTTCGTACTATATAGAACCATCTACATCAAGTTCTCCATCAGTCTGAAGAATGCTTTCACAAGGTAAAGAACTCTTTGCTCATTGATTATTTACTCTTAATTATTATTATTAATAATAATAATTAATCATGTGAAATATTACAATGATGGTGGTGAATAATGAGGAGATGGAGCTGAACGTGTGTCTGTTTATTAGGAGGAGGAACGTTAGTGTGCTCGGCTAAAGTGTTTGGGAAATGGAAACTGAAACTGGGAGCGGTGGCGCTCTGATAAACAGCAGGGGGCGCTCTGATAAACATTTCTCTTTCATTTAAAGTACAAAAGCACCTTTAAATGAGTCAAAAGTAAAGTGCTGTGTTATTATTATACTTATTAACACATTCTGTTGAGGAGCTGTGTGACTCACATATTCAGCCACTCTTATTTCTCTGTAATAGAAACTTGTCCATCAGAACAATATAATAACTTTTTCCCAATAATTCCTTTCAGTCGAGTACAGATGTTTTGTACTTTGTCCACCTCTGTGTGCTAATGTGTGAAATTATTCTGTTTATAATACAGAAACTGTAACGAGGGAAACTTTTTTGCAGGTTCCTTTATAGCTCAGTTGTTCAGGTGTATGAACATTTAAACACATCTCAGTGTTTCTTTACCTAATCAGACCTTCAGATAAGCTGGTTTGGTGAAGTTTGGATTTAAAAAATGATAGATTTTAACAATCACTGCTTCTGACTGAACATTCCTGCTAGAAAAACCAGCATGGGCCAGCACAGCTGGTCACCAGCAAAACCAGTTTTGGTGTGCTGGTTTGGTGGGTTTTGGGT
>NC_051216.1:48281798-48284298 GCF_015220715.1 Pygocentrus nattereri
ACTTTAATTATTAATTAAATTAATTTGGGGGGTCAGTCAATTAAAACAAAGTATGACAACACAAAACATCAAAGTGTGGTGTGTAATCCGGATGAACCGGATGGCTTGCGCGCGTGTGCTGAACGCGGGGCTGCGTGGAGCATCTCTCCAGCTTCAAACGCACTCTGTGCCAGCAGTAATTGAGAAATATCTGAGCTAAAGCCTCGTCAGCCTGCTGCTCCTTATTTTAATCACTGTTAAACGTCTTAATAGCTCACCAGATGGCCGGGCTTGTTAGCGCTCGCTAATGTTCTTAGTCTCTTCGTGCCTGTCTTAATCAAGCTGTGATCTGCCTTTAATAACACTTCTTAGCTGACAAACACCGATCTGGACCCAAACAGGCCGACCGGATCAGACACTGCAGCTCAAAGACAGAGATCGATGATGAAAACGCTCGTGTCTCAGGGCTAAAGCTGCTAGTGTTGGTTTTAAATGAGGAGGGCAGATCAGTGCAGCCTAATAAACCAAACGGCGTCAGAACGATGCCGAAATACACGGACATGCCCAGTAACTCACAGATTCACAGGCCTAATGGATGTAAATGTGCGCTCATATGTACAGGCCTTACTGCTAAGACCGCTAAGCTTTAAGGCTGATGTCCAGCATTATAAAGAGCAGACTGGACGACAGACAGACAGACAGACAGACAGAGAAATAGATAGATAAATGGATAAATAGACAGACGGACAGACAGACAGACAGACAGACAGACAGAGAAATAGATAGATAAATGGATAAATAGACAGTCGGACAGACAGACAGACAGACAGACAGAGAAATAGATAGATAGATAGATAGATAGATAGATAGATAGATAGATAGATAGATAGATAGATAGACAGACAGATGGATAGATAGACAGACAGATAGACAGACAGACGGATGGATATACAGACAGATAAATAGACGCATGGATAGACAGACAGATAGATAGACAGACAGACAGACAGACAGGCGGATTGACAGACAGGAGGCTAGATAGACAGACAGACAGACAGACAGGCGGATTGACAGACAGGCGGATAGATAGACAGACAGACAGATGGATATACAGACAGATAAATAGACGCATGGATAGACAGACGGATAGATAGACAGACAGACAGACAGACAGGCGGATTGACAGACAGGCGGATAGATAGACAGATAGACAGACAGACAGGTCTGCTCTCGGTCTGGGCCGTGACACCTGCGCCAGAGACGAGCAGATAAAGCCTGAGGAAATCCTTAAGCTGCTTTGCAGGCAAACAACTAATTTACTCTAATTGTTTCGCTTTAGCGCTCAAACAGCCACACATGAGCCACCAAAGTCTGGATTTGGACACCCGGCTAGACCGTTAAGCCTCAGATCTTACAGTCCCTCCTGCAAAACAGGGAGAAACATCAAGCCGAGGTCAATTAGCAAATGTAATACGAGGACAAGCTGAAATCCACGAGCGTTTCCAGAAAGACAGCCCCTGAGATAACGACGATACCGAGACCCTGAGGCTCTCAACTGACGCGGAGCCACACCTCTCCTGCAGCTCACTAGAAACCGGCTCAGCCCTAAATATTAGATCTGTGTTTATGAAACAGCCACAGATGATGTCACACCATCTCATCAGGATGAGGATGTCAGAGAATTTGAGTTGGTTCCTTTGAAGCGTTTGTGCAAAGCTCTGATGTGCAAATGCAAAGTCATCATTTATTTGCTTTTAAGACCGCTTTCATGTTTTTGAATACCTTTATGAATTTTGGTAATTTCTGATCAATAATTTGCCAGCGCCTGCAAAATTTAGCATTTCTTGCATACAGAGATGTTGAAAATAAATGGCACATCAGATAGTTTAAAAAACAAAGGTCAGTCTGGAGGGTCTGAGATGAAAGTGCAATAATTTTGATGGTGATTGTTATTAAGAGTGAAAATAAAGAATTATCAGAAGGCGGACACGTTTATTTATTGATCTTTGTCCTCTTGGATTCACACTGAGGGCTGAAACTCTGATACACAGTAAGACAAGATTTATCTTTAATTACAAACTGAGTTATATATTTAATATCAGATGTTTAATAACATAATACTCAAAATATAAACTGAAAAACACTAAAAATGATTCATTTTACATTCATATTTGCCATATTTAGTGTTATTTATGTGGTAAAATGTGTTTTAGGGCAGCTGCAGTTTTATTGCCTTTCCAAAAAAGCTTCCCCATCACCAAAAAGCAGAGGAATAGTATCAGGATTTTGGGTGATTTTCCGAGCCGATGTTGATGTCACAGCTCGATGACGTTGGATAAACAGTTCTGAAGTTCTGAAGACCTGAAGTGATCTATGGTTTTGCGATATAATGACGTCAATCGGATACAATCTAAAGCCAGAATAATACGATGCATGAACAATATTCACTACTAATCCTGCTGTACAGGAGAATTCATGAATGCGTGGCATCAATTTCTTCACCAAACTCTCAAATTGGTGC
>NC_051216.1:48286798-48334298 GCF_015220715.1 Pygocentrus nattereri
TGTTAATCTGTGCTCTCAGATTAGATTTATAACACGATTCCGTTCATCTTAGTTCTGTGAGGCTGTGTTTACCAGCGTGTCTGTGATGAGTCTGTGACATGATTCAGAGTAAAAGCCAGTCGCTTGCAGTTAAACATCGTTATCTGTCCAAGCCGAGTTTTATAGGGCTAACCAGCCCCGGCGTCGGGTGGGTGAAGCACTTCTACCTGCCAGATCCGAACATTTCACTGCAGAAAAGTGGGAGAACGATTTGTGGGCCAGATGTGAGGAGAAATTGTAAACGGGTGACGAGCTGTGTGAAGCTCCGGCCAGTAGTTTGAGACCCCTGGACTACAGGGTTGCTAACACAAACTCTACCACAGCAGTTGGGCTACATCAGCACAGTGGAGGTGTTTCTGATAAAGTGGCCAGAGCAAAGACAAAGATGATTCCACACAGTACCAGACTATAGAACGAACAGCCACATAGCGTCTGGGAGAAAATGACAGGAAGTGTGAAAATGAGGTTCACACCAGCAAATAGGCTTCTTCTCAGGAAGGTTCAGCACCTTTCAGAATCTGCTCACACAAAGCTGAGCTTCACACCAACACCCACAACACCCCCCACCCTGTAGACGGCCTCAGTCTGCAGAACATCAAACTGAAGGGAACGTTTCATGTAGACTGAAGGGCTCATTTCTGTGTATTTCATTTAAGGTCCACTCATAACGTCCGTGAGGTTTCATCCACCGATTTTCCAGCATCTCTTTATCCCTTAGAATTGATCAGGCTGTTTTTGTCACTGTGCCGTTCAGGCTGATAGACCACCGCTGCCAGAACATTTCATATCTCATTTCTGCTGCTTTGTTACATAATTTGAAAAATCCCTTCACATTGTGTGAAGATTTCAAGATGAGCACAAGTAGAAATGGTCTAAAGTGACTTTGCATTAACTCACACTGTAAAGGAAGAAGGTGTTTTCCTTCTACACCATTAAAAAGACGGCTCTTCAAGGGTTCCTTAATAAAGACAATGGTTCTATATACAACCATGAACACTCAAAGAACCCTTTGCTTGGTGAAATGGTTCTTCAGATTGATGGGGAATGTTTTGTGGATGGTTCTACATAGAACCTTTGTGAAAAGTGTTCTATCTAGCACCAGAAATATTCTTCTAATATCACAAGCTTGACCTGCTGGTTTTTGGCATGGTATATTTTATATATGTATGTCCGTCGCTGCTGTCGGAACAAAACTTTGTATTTCCATTTTTGTTGTTTTTCACTTCAACATAATTTTAAAATGCATGTTGTTCTTTACATTGTGTGTGAATTTCATGAAGGATGGACCAAAATACACGGCCAAAAATGACTTGGAAAGACGTCTGGTTCCATTGACTTACATTGAAAGTAATGCATGCTTTTCCCTTCTCCTGTAAAGTTACCATTTTGGAGATACGAGGTTTTAATCCAACATCCAACAGCAGCGAAATGTATGTACACTGCAATAAATGGCATCTTGTCAGGTGAAATGACCTTAAATTTGGTCGATATTTCTAATATTCTCCCATTTTGAGATGGTTGTGCCCTTATAAATAAGATTATTTAGCTTTTATTTCTAGACACTTTTTACTTGTTCTAGGTCACTGTGTTGAGATCTCACTATAGTGGCAGATAGTTTTGCTGGTTTCAAGCTCATTTTTTACAACAAGCGACATTATCTGCCCATATAGTGGGATAAAAAGTAAAAAACAGTTTAAAAAGGCTAAAAATAAGGTAAAAAATCTTAAATTAAGATTAATCTCAACCTCACCAGGAGAAATTTTAGTTTCATAGACGATATTTAAGATGATTTTAACTTGATAAAGTGCCATGTTCGCAGTGCCTGTGGTTTAATTGTTTAAATCTATAAATAAAACTTTAAACAGGCGGTTTTTGAGGTTTGCTTTCCGTACAGTGACCGTCTGTATAGACTGGAGAGAGAATGTCTACATACCATATAAAATGTTATTTCTAAAAGGCGAAGTGAATTGAGTTTTCCTGGTATGACCCTTTACGACGCTGTGACCTCACTGCTGGGCTGAAGGTGTGAGTGGTGTGTTTGGGAAGGTGAAAGAAGGTGATGCTCTCGCAGCTCCTCAGTGTTTCCTCAGAGAAAAGCCTGATTTAGGAGACTGACGCCCAGCCTGAACGTGCTGCAGTTCACACCAGCAGCGGCCAACCCAGAGGTAACGGCCCAGTGCCGGGGAGGGGGGGCTGGGCTGACCCCAGGCCTGTGGGACGGCGTCCTGCGGAGTTCAGCATGTTCACTCACTTTACAAACTGATTCAACATAACATTGAAGTGTAAAGCGATTTATGAGCTGTTATCACTTCTCTGAAGTCGCACTGTTCCTGCTGAAGTGGTTCCACTGTAGTCAGGAACATTAACGCTGATCAAACGTTTGGAACCTCTGTTTCCAATGATACAAAGCCAGTCTTGTTTCAGATAAATGTATGAAATTACTGTAATCGGCTCATCCTGAACATCTTCACAGGTCTCACATAGTCCACAGGACACGACCTGAAAATGCAGAAATGTCCAGAATGAAGAACAGAACCAGAGAAGGTTCTCCAGTGACTGAGAGAGCTGTAGAACATCCTGAGTGAATTTATCTAATCAACCAACCTTCATTCAACCTCGGAGATCACTGAGGGTGACCTTCATCTACATGTTGCCGAGCAGACACAGGAAAAGGGGGTTGATAATGTGTAAGAACACAAATAATGAAAAGCCGATTTATTAATAAAAATGACTCACAACAGGTAAGGATTAAAAAATAAAAACAGTAGAAAATATAAAATACAATAATTAAAGTATAATTAAAATGTATAAGTTAAAATACAAAAAGGTAAATAAATCAAAAGGAGGATAAGATAAAAAACTAAGAATATGAATAATAATAAACAATACATAAATAAATAAGTAAATAGGGAAAATCAAACTAAGATAATGAAAATGAGACAGGGGAAAAAATCAAGTAAAACAGTTTTTTTGCAAACAGTCAAAAGTTCTAAAAAATTAATGTCTAGAATGTATTAAGAAAATTTCCATCCAGAATAAAGTTCAAATTAAATTAACACCCAGAATAAAGTTCTAATGAAGTTCAAACAACATGAACATCTAGAACGCCTTGTGTATACAGAGTGATCAAACCAGTTTTATTTTAGAACATTCAGTTTCTAGTGTTCAGTTTTCCAAAATTCAAATGTCAAATCAAAGACATTTCATATGAAAATGTAACATTTTAATACATTTTATTTCAAAATAACCCTTTTATACCTAATATTTTAAAATGCTGCTAACATAATCTGCATAATCGCACACAAATATTCACACAGTTGCTTTATTTGCATACTGTGCAGCCCCTGTCCAATAGCTAGTGGATTCATTTGCATATGCATTCCACATATCCAATAAATGTTGGTTTATTTGCATACAGCATGGCTCCTATCCAATACAAGGCTGATTCAATTGCATGCAGCCTGGCTCATACCCATGGCCAGTTCATTTGCATAGTCCATCCCCACAGCCAATAGATGGCCAGTGCTTTGGATACTCTGTGGCTTATATCCAGCAGATGGCCCCTAGCCAGAGCAGTGCAAGCTGAACAGGCTGCAGGAGAACAGTGAGTCTCTCTTCACCTCTCTGGATTTGGAAATCATGAATCTGATACCCAGCTTGCTGCTATTTGCCTGCAAAGTTTTGGTAGTTTTCTGCACCACCGCCAAGTACAGCACATTTGAGGAGGATGCTGCTGGCACAGAGATCGGAAACCTGGCCTTGGACCTGAGGCTTGACCCAGGAGAAGATCCAGAGACGTCCTTCCGGTTCATGCAGAAGAACAACCAGTCTGTGGTAAACATGAGGCCGAATGACGGCCTGCTGACGGTGGGGGAGATCATAGACAGAGAGCTGCTGTGCCTCCGGATCTCCCCCTGCCTCATCACCTTCGATGTGGTGGCCTTCTCCAAGGAGAAGTTTCACCTTGTACATGTGGAGATCGAGGTGAAGGACGTGAACGACCATGCGCCACGCTTCCCACGCAACGAGACCCGAGTAGATGTCTTGGAAAGTGCCAGTGTGGGCACACGAATCCCACTGGATGTTGCTGTGGACCAAGACGTGGGGGACAACTACATCCAGAGCTACCATATCTCCCACTCCAGCCACTTCATCATTGACACACGGTTGCGGGACGACGGCGTCAGGCATGCTGAACTGGTGCTGGTGAAGAAGTTGGATCGCGAGCTGGATGACAGCTACACCCTGGAGATCATGGCGACAGACGGCGGAACTCCACCCAAGTCAGGGTCTATGACCATCTATGTGAAAGTGTTGGACTGCAATGACAACAGCCCCACCTTCGAGCACAGCTCCCTGAAAGTAGAGCTGTCTGAGGACTCAGCGATCGGCGTCCGGGTACTGAAGGTGCATGCCTTTGACCCAGATGATGGTCTAAATGGACAGGTGGTGTATGGGTTTGCCGGAGGTCCTGCATCTGAGGCTGCTAGAGTTTTCCACATCGACTCTGCCACAGGGGAGGTGACCCTCCGGGAGAAAGTAGACTATGAAAAACAGAGGACCTATGAGCTTCAAATCCAGGCCTCGGACCTGGGTGAGAGCTCGGCCCCATCCACCTGTAGGGTAGTGGTGGATATTGTGGACATCAATGACAATGCTCCAGAGATTTCCATCAAGCCCATGACGTCCACAAGCGATGGCGTGGCCTACATCACAGAGGCGGCAGCGCAAGAGAGCTTTGTGGCTCTCATCAGCACCACGGATCGTGACTCGGGACCCAACGGCTATGTCCACACAAGCTTGCAGGGGCACAAGCACTTCAGGTTGCAGCAGGCCTACGGGGACACGTTCATGATTGTGACCACGGCAGCCTTGGACAGGGAGCAGATCGCAGAGTATAATCTCACGATAGTTGCAGAGGACTTGGGGTCACCACCTTTTAAAACAGTCAGGCAATATACAATTCGAATAAGCGATGAGAATGACAACGTGCCTCAGTTTAGTCAGACAATTTATGACATTTCAGTGCCAGAAAATAACATTCCAGGCTCCTACATAACCACAGTGACAGCATGTGATCTTGATGCTGGGAAAAATGGGAAAGTGATATATAGTCTTGTTGATGGACAAGTACTGGACGACTCGCCTTTCTCAACATTTGTCTCGATAGACCCTCTTTCAGGATCTTTGTTCAGCCTGAGGTCCTTCGATTTCGAAGCTCTGAGGGAAATGGAGTTCTCTGTTCAAGCTAGCGACAAAGGTTCTCCGCCTTTGTCCAGCGTCTCTTTAGTCCGAATCCGAGTTGTTGATGAAAATGACAACTTTCCCTATTTTACCTACCCTGAATTCAAAAATGATTCCGCTGATGTCCCACTGCCATCCAACTCTCCCTCTGGATTCCTCGCCCTGCGGGTCGCCGCCCAAGACGAGGACGATGGCACCAATGGTGAGGTCGCCTTCCGGATCGTGGAGGGCGACAAGAAACTCTTTTCCATTGACAAAAAGACTGGGGCGATTGTTCTGAGACAAAAGGTCACTGCTACCTGCGGCGACACGCTGCAAATCAAAGTATCCGTTTCCGATAATGGAAAAGCTCCTCTCTCCCGCACTGCCACCGTCAGGTTCATCGTTACAGACCCAGCCTCTCCTGAAGAGCAGGTGCTCGTCCTGCTAAACTCTAAAGATGAAGAGCGTTTGGATGCCTGGACAGTGGTCTTTCTCGCTCTAGCTGGGGGCTGCGCTCTGCTGCTGGTAGCGATTGCTATCGTTACAGTGGTGTGTAAACTCTGTCAGAGGAAAGGCCGCAGCACTCCGAGGAACACCGCCTGCAGTTTGTATGGATCGACCCCTTTTTCGATGCACTCCACGAGCGCAGGCGCGTATGGTGGGATGAGAGTTTTCCTCAATAACGAGCGCGATGTGGCTCGCGAGTGCTTGTATGAAGATAAGAGCTTGGGCTCTGAGGAGAAGGTGAGCATTGTGCTGAGAAGAAAATTAAATGGAATATATTTTTATGTGTTTTTATTTATGTTTTTTTCCATGCATAAACATTAACATTGATTAAGGGATCAATAAGAACGGCAGACAGTAGATAGCTGTAAGACCTAAAATTGTCTGAGAAGCAGCAGAAATCAAACATGCTTAGTTATAGAAACCAAAAAAGGGTCTTATAGCCATGAAAAGGTCTTGGTAGTTTCTTTAATGTAATATTTAATTTAGTCTAATTTGAGCCAAAGCAATGCATCCTTTCTGACCCCAATATATGGACTGCATCTGGAAGCACGGCAAAAATTGTTGACTTTCAAAATCAAGATTGAGGACCAAAATTTTACAAAATGACCAAAATATGGTTACGTATAAGTCTGGAGCACTTCACTGTTTTCATGCAGCATTAATATCTGTGAAAACTTTGGAGAAACGCAATAAAAGTTTAGTTTTTTTTTGCTGACCATTTTGAAACATCTGTCCACAGCTGTTCCTGCCCTGCAAACCTTTCCAACAAACAAATTTTTGGCAAGATGAGAAGTACTGTCTACAAAGAAGGTGAGTCTTTGGTCAGGAGACTGTGGATACTCATTACACGACCACTGTGCTGGACTCCACTGTAAGAGCAGAGTTAGAATACTTACAAAAAGCAGTGATGACTGAACACTGAACACTGAACACTGAACACTGAACACGCTGACCTAAAAATATGCCGTTACATATTCAGTCACAGTAAAAATTCAGGAATACATCTGAAGAAGGCAGAATAACCTCTACTCCTGAAAAAAGGGAGGAAAATTTTGTTTCCCTTGAAATATTTAGTGAAACATTATTTGAATGAGGTTCATTGTTCTTTATTTCTATGAGCATGAGTCTAGAACCACACAGGTTCTAAACTTATCAACGAACTTATCAATCATCATTGGTTTATCAGTCTACTCAGGCTTTAGCAGGAACGTCAGGTGTTGGTAAAGACGGCACCTCTTTAAAATTCGCCTAACGAATGTGTTCAGTTATTCAGTAACTACAGGGACTTCAGTGCCTGCTGGTGGGTCCTGGCCATTTAAGGGGTTAACAAATAAATCAATCAACCTTTATTTAGTCTCACAGTCTTACAATGTTGCCAAGTTAGTACAGAGTAAGTGGATTGATAATGTGTAAAAACATATCAGATGATAAAAGTAAATGAAGGCTCAAATCAGGTAAGTATAAAAAGAGAAACATCATTATTATTATTATTATTATTATTATTATTATTATTATTATTATTATTTATACATAAAATATAAAAATAAAATACATAATAAAACAGAAATGAAAACATATATAAGATGTAAAGGTTAATAAAATCAAGTTAAAATAAAACAAGGAAGTTTAAATAAATACAAATGAACAAATTAAAATGTCAAATTAATAAAATAATAATAATTAAAATAAGAATAAATGTATAAAATAAAGACAATAAAATAGTGAAAATAAAAACGGGAAGAAATCAGGTAAAACAGTTGCAACGCAACAAGCACTGATGTTTTGTTTAAAGGGTGGGTTTTTTATTTAGAGGGTGAGTTACTCCCGATACCCAAATCCCGTTACGGGCCTTACTGTAAGATGTACTTCATCCTAAATGCAGATTTCCTAAAGTGAGAATTCAGTGGAGTTGAAATTGTGCCGAGTCCTTGAAAATCTGAGCTGGACTCTTCCAGCCCTGCAGCATCAATTCCACCATCAAACTGCTGGAAGTATTGATCAGCAGAAATGGCTTTAGTGGAGGTTCTCACTCGCTATGATGAGCCTTCATGGTAGGAAGTGGAGCATGTAACAGGTCATGAATCGTATCTGTAGCACGTTAGCCATGTGTCAGTGAATACTTCTCTCTGCTGGGCACATCAATAATCAGATAATCTGACGTGTGACTCTGCGCCCAGTGGCACCAGCAACACGGACCAGCTGAGCATGAAGGACAGCGGCAAAGGGGACAGCGATTTCAACGACAGCGATTCAGACATCAGCGGAGAAGGGCTTAAAAAGAACCTGACTACCTTCCAGCCGTGGGTCAAAGGTGCGCTCCTTTCACCTTGTGCAGATTACAGTCACGCTGCTCTTGCTAACTGGCCTTTTTAGTAAGCGAGGCCTGCGGTTGAGTCTTCCTGAATCCTCCCGTTCTCTGTTTCAGGTTCCTTTGTGGCGCACGATTCCCCGGTGGCCGACTGGCAGGGGAGATACGGAGGTTCATCTTCTGGGGACGTTTATTCAATAAGCTTCTCCCAGTCGCTCGCTCATAACAAAACTCACGCTGATCCTCACGCCTGGAAAGAGTCCTGCTACGGCACCAGCACTCTGAAAGCGAGGAACTCGGCCTTGACTTACTTGAGAACGGAAGCCTTGCCATCGTATGCGGCCCATCGGGCGGCTGCCGGCATCGACCAGCGGCTCGAACTCAGGCCGGATGGGTTAGCGGACTCGACCGCGTCTGAAATTGCAACCACCTTTTAAGCGTCAGGGTGAACGAATACAGGTCAAGCAGTACTTAAGGTGCTCAGTCATATTATACATCCAGTTTCTATGTAAATATCAGGTAATCAGGTGAATGATCACTGAATAGTGTTCCTTCTAACGTGCGGTCTGGCCCATTCTGAGGAGCTAACCAGTACCAAATACACGAATGGACCGATTTTGCTGCTTTTATATATGTGAGCACAATGGGTGTAAATACTTCTTGCATTTTTATATTTTGGGGTACTGTGTGTTATATGTAAGGGTCATTCTACAGAAATGTCCATTTTTGTGTCCCTAGCATTTACACACTCACACACACACACACACACACACACACACACACACACACACACACACACACACACACACTTATTTTAACTATTACACCTTCCCCTATTGGTTTTTAAATCAATTATCTAGAATTCCAAGCACCACAGAAGAGCTCGTCCCCACAGTCTTGCGTAAAGGCTGAAGTCATATTTTGGGGTAAAAACATGTTTTTCTGCTATTTTAACTGCAATAATCTCTATATGACTATGAAATAAATTAATTAAATGACAAAGAAAACAAATAAATAGTATAAAATATATAATAAAAGTCCCCCAGGAGTCGTGTCACTGGTGTTACTACATAACTAAAAAACTCTTATTTTGAAATAAAAGTCACGCCAATGACGTCACTCGACCTCCTTGGTGGACTCCTCATGGTGAGTCCACTGTGTCTCTCAGTTCTCAGAGATCTTCTCATTCAGCTCATGACCTCATATGAAGCTTCTAGCTGACGTCACTGGTGTGACCGACTTTATTCTGAGGTCACTGTGAAAAAATAGAAACACAAATGGATTAAATTCCATATTTTAGTGGACGTTCCCTGATGGACAGCGTGTGGTTTGATGTTCTGTAAAATGCATTGATCATTAAAAACGTCTCTGGTGTTTCCTTTATTATGTGGAGCACCGATGACGGTCAGTAACTCCAGTGACCCCTGTGGAGGACAGAAGAGCGGAGGCTTCTGTTGAACGACCCTTATATATGATTGCTTGAGTTCTCCCTTTATTCACATTGTATTTTAATACTGTTTGCCCTTCTTCTTTGTTAATAGCTCAATAAATGGACCACTTTAGCTAATATGGGGTTTCCCTCATTGTGGATATAGAGAGTTGTGTCATTTACAGATAATTAGAAAAATCAAATCACTCAAATGCTGGAATCCTGGAGGCTGAACTGTTTCAGTCTCGCAGAAATAAAGGATGAAGGTGATTAAAGCTTCAAATCACGCAGACAAGCTCAAAGCCAGCCTGGCCCGAGAGGTGGTCAAATTAGATCAGGCGTACGGTTACACCCCCACCCCCCACCAGAGCCCTTTGGTGGATCTGGACACATGCTCCTACGCAGCATGCTGACCGCAGTGACCCAGATTATGCACACAGTCCATCAGGCAGCTGCCAGCATCAGGACACTTATCTTTTAGTGAATTTAGCGCATCTGGTTTAGTTCACGGGTCCATTTCAGTACTTTTTAAAACATGGTCTCACTTAAAATCGCTCAGGTGGGCATCATACCTACGGTACCTAAGCAGCCACTTGAAAAACAGGGGGGGGGCGTGAACAGCGAGGAGTGGATTATTCAAACAGAGCGCAATCAATCTCAGCTTCAGTGAGCCAGTCAGCTAACCATGCAAACTTTGCAAAGCAGAACGTTTTTGAGATGTCTGTACACAGAAAGGTGGTGCTTCAAGGGTTCTTTGGTAAGGAAAATGGTTCTATATAGAACCAGGAACACTCAAAGACCCCTTTGCATGATTAAAGGGTTCTTTGCATCATGAACGGGTTCTTTGGGTTGATGGAAAATATGCATGAATGTGCTATAAATGAAACTTTTTGAAAAGGGCTCTTCTATTGTTATGAGCTTCACCCCCCTACAATAGAAAAATCCTTTTGGGTGCTATATAGAACCATTTTCAAAAAGGTTCTATAGAACACATTCTCCCATCAACCTGAAGAACCCTTTCACAGTGCAATGAACACTTTAATCATGCAAAAGGTTCTGTGAGTGTTCATGTTTCTATGTAGAACCCTTGAAGCACCAACTTTTTTTTAGGAGGGTAAATAAATTTCTTTGTCTGGCTGTAAACTTTGATTTATGAATCCCCTGATTTGAAACCGCAGCTAAATCTTCCAGTTAACTGACCTGTATTTTATAAGACCTCGCCCGAAAAATCACCAAATCTCTCCAGGATAACAACCCCCCCCCCACGCCCCCCATATAGGAGGCAATATTCATTTCTCCCTAAACTGACATCAATCCAAGTTTTATCTGAAAATTGTTGCTCTAGAGCCTGTAGCAGTGTCTTTACGCACACTGAGGCGCTGTGAAGGATAATCACACCCAAAGCTCTCGATTTAGAATCCTGCGTCCAAACTCACAGGACTTTAATCCAATCATCACTCACACCCACTCGGACAACTCAGTAGATCTGCTCCAGATCCAAAGACACTTTTAGAAACATGAATCTACCGTTTTTAAGCTCCGGGCAGGACAATCACGAAATCTGGCACGGTCACGTGACGTAGCCAGAAAACTGCACGACTAACAAACTTGGATATTCATTTAAACAATGTGATGAATAAAATGTGATTAACATTATCTACAATTTAACTAAAAATAAGTGCAGCTTTCATACGTGGATAAAGTAAGTACACTCCTACGTATATCAATTCTATATTCAATTCTACTCAATTCGTATGTCAAATTAAAACAGGTGCATCCAATCAGGTGCTGATAATTAGAAAACCGTTCTAGAGAATCTAGACCTCAGATTTCTGGTCTGGTTTGCTCTTTGTTGTTGGAGTGATGGTGTGGCATCATCATGCCTAGAGCAAACGAGCTGAGGCCTTCGGGTAGAATAGATGACCGAGTTTGGCAAGGGTCACTCATTCCGCTGCCTGGAAGATCATCACAAGTGGAGAAGATTAAAATGAAATTGAACGTATTTAACCCATGTGAGCCGCGCGCCTGGACTAAGCTTTTACTGCCTAAAAAGAACATCAGGGCCAGACTAAAGTTTGCTAATGAATATGTAGACAAGGACCAGGGCTTCTCAAACAAAGTGCTATGTACAAATGAGTCTGACCCCAGTTACAGAAGCCATATAAGCTGAAAAGCATTTGATTGGTACCTTATACCAACTGTGAAGCATGGCGGTGGCAGTGCTATGGTTGGGGCTGCTTTGCTGGCCAACTTAGTCATAGAATGAACCATTGCACAGTTGAAAGATATTAGTAGATTTTATATATATATATATATATATATATATATATATATATATATATATATATATATATATATATATGTATAATACACACACACACACACACACACACACAATTTTATAAATGGTTGCAAAGCCAAATTTACAATATTTCTGCACTATTACGTAACATTTATCTGTACCAGGGGTGCACAGCTCTGGCACTGGAGGGCTGGTGTCCAGCACAGTTTGGTGATTTCACTGGTCAAACATACTCGATTCACCTCATCAGTTAATCGCCAGGTTTAGTGAGTGTGTTGGGAACCACACTGTGCTGGACTCCAACCCTCCTGGACTGGAGTTGTGCAACCCTGACCTATACATACTGCTTAACTGATGATTAAATGCTGATACGTCCGCATATGTAAATAAAGAAACTTTTCCTGGGTTGTATTTTGCTTTTCCACAGTCTCTTTAGACTATTTTTAATAAGAATTTGTCTCTATGTACAATAAATACTGAGCAACATATGCATCAGAATCCAGTGGCTCATGAATACAACATGTCATAGTTACGTTTAATTACCTCATATTCATTTTGGCATTATTAATTCAGTGCACCCTCACTGCTCGTTATGATGAAAGTGTAATGCCGTAGCCTTAAACTACAGCGCTGTGTTTTGAGAAAGGAACACTTTTTGTTGTTTTGCAACACATTGAATTTGAAATGAAACATGGATGATGTCGTTCAGCTTTAATACAGGAAGCATCACACTCTGTATGAACAGAGCCTCGGAGGAACAAATCTAACTAGGTGCTCTAAATAAAGCTGTGTTTGGTTTCAAACCCTTTGTTGTTGTCGTCGTCTGGTACAGATGTAAGTAAAGTCATTCTAGTGGTTTGATCTTAAATGGTACATTGTAGAGAAAAACTTATGTTAAAGAGACGTCTTTACAGCGGAACATGGGAACCAGGCGTCGCCATGACTACAACACAGATACAGACACTTTATTTACCATCCAGAACCACCAGAGAACCTACACGAGTCTCCTGAGCTTATATGGAATGTTGATGATGGAAAATAGTGGAAAATCTGGAATAATGAGTTTCCTTTGGGGACTATTTTGCCGCACAGCGCCCTGCATGTCTCCCTCCACCATTAATGGAGTTGAAGTTCTCTAAACTCTCATAGAACAGCGTCTCAGTCATCAGGCAGTGAATTCAGAACCAGTTCATGTAGGAACTTTCTGTAGGAGCTTTTAGAGGGACGTCTGGTTCCCATCACCACCACTGTGAGGAGCTTTTAGAGGGGGATGTCTGGTTCCCATCACCACCGCTGTGAACAGCTCTGACTCAGTAAATCAGAAACAAGATGATTCTTCAAGGGTCCTTTAGTAAAGAAAATTGATGGAGAATATGCTGTAGGTGGTTCTATATAGAACCTTTTTGAAAATGGTTCCGAACTCACCCACATGTTAAATTGTTTCTATGTGTTTGTGAAGATCCAGCTCATACCATTTAAACACTAGAGCCGCCCTTTCCATTCCATCTCATCCCGAGATCATACAAGACTCACATCCGGAGTTATGAGCCTATGAAGAGGGGCTGAAATACACGTCATCTGCCCCTCACCGTGTGGAGCTGCTGGATTCGTGTGTCCGTCTACATTGTGTGAAACTGACCAATGGACACTCAGAAAATCACTAAGGACCGACCGTCACTCGTCCGACTCGTGTGAGCTGTGTCCCAGTTCAGGGGCTGTATTTGAAGGCCGATTGCATCACAGCGGCGCAACTAGGCTGTCCCATTTCCAAGGCTCCTTCATATGCAGCTAAGACGTGTCCTTTTCTATGGCAATGAAGGATCTAATGGGTGGAACCTGAGGTTCACTGCGTGCCGGCGAGGATTCGAGAGTCAGTGTCAGCAGAAGAGCGAAATGTGGACACTATATTTAAAGTATTGGGTTTAAACTGAGTCAAATAGCCGATGATACAAATGTTTTAAAAAGCCCCTGAATTGGGACCCGTGTGCAGAGAGTTCACAGCTGCTGAAGCGGGTTTGGAAAGTAGTGATGAAGATAACGAAGCATTTCGATATGAAACATATGAGGATCATGTTCTATGAAGAGTTGATGCCCTCAGACCTCAGAGGGTTTCCAGTGTGTGGATGACAGTGTTCAGCAGGGTTCAGTGTTCAGTCCGACTGTGCTGAAGGTTGTTGTTTAATCAGTCGGCGCTCGGGCGAATCCTCCCGTCGGCACTGTGGAAACATTTTATTCCCGCTGCTCTCGGGGTTTTCCTCACGACTCTGTAAATGGCAGGAATAAACAGACAGACCACGGCGACCTCGGCACCGTATTGACGACTTATCAACAGCGATGGAGGATGACAGGTTTCCGATGAAATATGAGGGATGGCCTGCATTACGCGGTCGATGCTGTGTGGAGTGGCTCTATTTCAGCCTCTCTGTTTCCTATCTGGGTCAGAGCAGGACATTGATCGCAGACTTGCTCCTGCGAGGCACATTTATCTGCAGGGCTGAACAACAGGATGGATTTATGCATGAAAATGCAGTCGGGCAAACATGCAGAACACGCTGGGAAGAGTTTCAGTTGTGGATTCCTGATCAGATTGGATAGAGAGGTGGAGTCTCCTGCAGTGTGATAGTGTGTAGTGATTAATGGGAGTGGACATGTCACTGCTGTTGGAAGAAAACCTCATATCTCCATTTTTGATGTTTTTCAGTTTGACATTTTCAAAATGCCTTGTCCTTTATATTGTGTGCAAATTTCATGAAGAATGGACTAAAAAAAATGGCACAAAAAATGACTTGGAAAAAACTCTGGTTCCATTGAGTTCCATTAAGAGTACAGGAGGTTTTTTCCTTCTCCTGTAAAGTTACCATTTTGGAGATACGAGGTTTTGTTATCCTCCCCAGGTTCTGTGTTCTCTGGGTTCTGTTTTCAGAGTCCCATGTGTGTTCCCAGAGTCCTACGCTCATGAAAACACGGTTTGCCAAGGGTTCTTTAGTAAAACAAGAATTCTATATAGAACCATGAACACTCAAAGAGAGCATTGCAATTGTTCTTTGCATGGTGAAACTGTTCTTCAGATTCAGGAGAACGTGTTGTATATGGTTCTACATAGCACCTAAAAGGGTTCAGATATTGTTACAAGCTTTACATCATAACAAAAAACAAACCTTTTGGTTCCACAGAGAACCATTTACAACACTATCAATCTGAAGGACACTTTCATAATGCAAAGCTCATGGTTCCATAGTGTTCGTGGTTCTTTACAGATCCACTGTCTTTGTCTGAACCCTTGAAAGAACACACATTTTAAAGAGTGAGGAACACTTTTGAAAAGGGTTCTATATTGCACTGAAATGTTCTGCCATTTTCATGATGCTGAGCATGTAACAGAAGAACCCTTTTTGCTGTGATATAGAACACTTTTCAAAAAGGTTCTATATAGAACTATAAAATTCTCCATCCGTCTGAAGGACCATTTCATGATGCAAAGAACCATTTAAGCATGCAAAGAATTATTTGAGTGTTCATGATTTAATATACAACCGTTGTCTTTGCTAAAGAACCACTGAAGAACCCTATTTTTAAGGGTGTAGGTTCCCAGGGCTCTATGTGCTCAGTGTTGTACATTCTCAGGCTGTGTTTCCAGAACTTTGTGTTCCCAGAGTCCTATGTCCCCATGTTTCTTCTAGAGTATTACGTACCCGGGGTTCTGTGCTCCTAGGGTTCTAGGTTCCTTTGTTTCTCTGTTCCCAGGGACATATGTTTCCAGTGTTCCGTGTTCATTCTCAGTGTACTAGATTCCCAGGTTTCGACATTGCCTTGGTTCTGTTTTCCAGGTTCCATGTTCCCAGGCTATTACATATCCAGGATTCTGAGCTCCTAGAGTTTGGTGTTCTGTGTTCCTTTGCTTCTCTGTTCCCATGCTTCTGTTTTTCCAGAGTACCATGTTCCCAGGGTCATATGTTCCGGTCATTAAATGATCCAGAGTACCCAAATATATTGACATTGAAGGAACCTATGCAAGGGTTCCCAAAGTCAAGGTTAACATCACAGGGTCACTGAAGGTCACACATGGAGCAACAAGAAGAAGAACGAGGAGTACGTTATTCAATAGGAGCCATGTTCCCTCAGCCAGGCTGACCTCAGCTAATCGGCTGACCAAGCAGACGCTGCAGCTCAGCCTGTCGTGTGAACGTCTGGTTTAAAGTCTGCGCTGCTCTTTTTTGTTGTTGCTAATTGTGAAGCCCTTAGGTTGCTAATTAGCAATTAGCAGAATAAAGCAACCAACGTCAGATGCCATGAGGGATTCGTCAGGGATCAACGCTGGGGGCAAGTTGACGAGCGTCAGTGCTGGAACCGAGGGGAGGCGCTGGCGTTGAGGATGAGCTTCGGTAACGTTCTGCAATGTTGTTAATGTTGATAATAAAGAAGAGCCTCACATTCTTTAGTGAGAAGGTGCTTTAATAAACACCAGCAGGCACAGAAACGTACATTTCAGATTCTGTTTACTGCCCATGTCAGAATACACATGAGTTCAACCCAAAACAATGACTTCATGTGGAAAATACATACTGTGAATTTCAATAAATGTCATTTCTGGAGCCGAGTAAAACCGGTTCAGCTGTTTGTTGCCACTTGAATACACTTTTACAGTGTTTGTATGTTTGTAAATATCAAAGGGAGTGAAACTAGTCTCTAGAACGGACAAAATATAAATATATTCCCAAAAATATGCAAATGTAACTAAAATGCCTGGATATACTTTGTTTTTTACTGTTATAATACACAATTTATGAGCTGTGTAACGGGGAGCAAGGAGGCGGATGCACATGCTGAGATAAGCGAGATTTATTAAGGGCAAATCCAGGGTCATCGTCGCTAACGGTCCAGGTTCACGTGGCCAACACGGATTGATCCGGGGGGGGGAGGGAGGGGGGGACAAACAGAACATCCAACACAGCAGATAAACAAACAAAGCAAACAAAGACGAGTGAAAACAAAGGACAAACACAGGGCTTAAATACAACACTGGGAAGACAAGGGACAGGTGAATACAATCAGGGGCGGAGTCAGAAAACAAGGGGCAGGACTACAGATACCAAAACAAAGAAGCACGTGGACTATACCAAAACACAAACATGTACAGGACTGGGAGGGGCCAATCGTGACAAGCTGTGGCAAGAAATTGCATGTGTATGTAACCATAAAGTTTTATTTTATGACAAACCTTGTATCTCCAAAATGGTAACTTCTCCTGTGAAGGAAAAAACTTGTGCTTCTTTTAATGTGTCAGTGGAACCAGACATCTTTCCAAACTATTTCTGGTCATTTCTTTTGGTCCATTCTTCATGAAATTTACACACAATCTAAAAGGAAACATGCCATTTCAAATTATGTGAAAAACAGAGATACAAGCTTTACAGCGATAACCTAATTTAGACTATCCCATCCATTGTGTCATAGGATTGGGTGTAGCTATTCAAAACACATGGACATCCAAACTCATCTTGGTGTTCCTGAAGCTTACTTTGAGTATCTGAAAAAGGGTCTCTGCTGTTTTGAGTAAAAAATGAAATCGGTTGTTCAGTATCTTGTCGTTTTAAACAGGTTTTGGACGGAGTTGCAGGGAAAGCACTTCTGTTTGAAGTCACAGAGTGTGTGTAAAGGTGTCTGAAACCCTGTTAAACCCGCTCTGTGTAAGAAGGAGATTTAATATAGCTCAGCAGGTTGCTCTGACAGTTAACAGGCTAAGAGGCATCCTTAATAACACTGACCCTCCTGAGTGTTGCATAAAGAAGAGCACAGATTAGACCACCTTTAACGACTCTGAGCTCCTCTGTGTCTGATGCATGAAACTTTGAATGCAAATAAGGAATCAGCTTCGGTGCGTGAAATCAAGCACCGGCCTACCAGCACTTCATTTGCATGTCATTTGCAAAAACACGCCCCAATTCATGCAGACATTTCAGCAGGGAGTCACTGAAACGACAGTCTGAGGTCTAGCTGTGAATGTACTGCTCCCCCTACTGACCAAACTTTATAGTTTTACAATTACAATGACTGGAATAAATTAAATGTGACAAACTGTTTTATTAAGGGGTGTAATGATGTAATGGGTGATTATATAAAATAAAACAGCAGATTTAAGTGCTGTGTTTGAGAGGCACTAGCTGTGTTGTGCTGTTTATTTTGTAGGCAGAGTCAGCAGTGTAAACAAAAGCAGAGCGTAACATCTTTAAATGGAACATAGAATAGGTGCTTAACAGCTTTTCGCACTACTCAGTCAATCAGCCATTATTTTCTATATTTATTCTTATCATCGGTGTTATAAATGATGTTGATAAAAAAAAGTTAGTTAATCGATAATAGATATATATCCCATCCTGAAGAAACCCACGCTTGACAGCTCTGATATCTACAGACAGATATCACTTTCTTTCCTTTCAAAAATTCTTGAATGTGCAGTCTGTAAATCAACTGTCTCTCTTTCTCACACAGAACCAGCTCCAGGACCCCAACCAGTCTGGCTTCAAACCAGCGCACTCTACAGAAACTGCCCTCATAGTAGTGACCAAGAAACTCCAATCAGCAAGATCAGCCCAACTGTCATCTGTCCTGATCCTTCTCGATCTCTCAGCAGCTTTAGACACAGTCGACCGTACAATCCTTCTGGACATCCTCACCAACCTTGGAACCACTGGCTACGCGTGGAAGTGGCTCAAGTCCTATCTGGAGGATCGCTCTTATCAAGTAACATGGAGGATTCACATCCTCTCCATGCAGGCTCTCCACTGGTGTCCCACAAAGCTCGGTCCTGGGTCCTCTTCTCTTTTCTCTTTACACTAGCTCTCTTGGTGATGCAATATCTTCTCATGGCTTCTCTTATCATTGCTATGCTGATGACACTCAACTAATGTTTTCTTCTCTCCCTCTGACACACAGGTTTCCAGTCGCATCTCGGCATGTCTGTCTGACGTCTCTTCATGGATGGCAGCTCACCACCTGAATCAATCCTAGCAAGACTGAGCTGATATTAATCATCCTCATCATGATCTCACCGTCTCATTTGAGAACTCTCTGATTGTTCTGTCTGTAGAGGTGAGAAGTCTTGGTGTGACTCTGGATGGCCAGTTATCGTTCTCGACTCACATTGCGAACCTGACTCGGTCATGCAGTTTTCTCCTGTTCAACATCCAAAGGATCCGACCCTTCCTCACCCGAGAGGCCACCCAGGTGCTAGTGCAGCACGGCTCGTCTTCAATCTGCCCAAGTTCAGCCACGTCACCCCACTGCTGCGCTCCCTTCACCGGCTTCCTGTAGCTGCATCAGATTTAATCCCTAATGCTGGCCTACAAAGCCAGAAACGGACCAGCCCCTACAGACTGGATGGCAATGGTGAAATCTCGAACTGAACCACGAGCCCTTCGAGCTTCGAGTACAGCTCGGCTTGACCTGCCATCCTTCAGCGTGCATGGAAGACCAGCGTTGAGAATGTTCTCTGTACTGGAGCCCAGATGGTGGAATGAACTCCCACTGACCGTCTGAACAGCAGAGTCTCTCGCGGTCTTCAAACGCAGACTGAAGACCGTCTCTTTACACAGCACTTAAATGAGCACTGAATTAAGTATTGATTGCAATATACTGTGCTGCACTTATGGTATTTTATTGTACTGCACTGTGTATTTTAGTTCACCCTCTGTCAGCAACACTGGCCTCCCATCTTACTGTGATTCACCCAGTTTACAACTTTACAACTGGCTCACCCAGTCGGTCCTTCATAGTCTAGAAACCGTAACTCTGCCCGGAATCCTCTGAAACACTTTACAATGAGCTGCAGCAGATCTGTAAACAATAAATAATAATCAAATAAATAAAATCCAAGTCCTCGCAGTATCCAACTCTCCTTCACATGCATGCATGTCACAGAGCAATATGGAAGCTACATACCTTAACAGTATATATGCACACATAATGGGTTTCAACCACTGCTAGCTTTAATTCGCTATCACGCTATCAACACTGTGACCTTCATAAGCCTGTATTTCTGCTTTAGTAGATTTATAACTTTACACAAACTTTGCCCAATGAACTGGAATCTGGGTCAGCTGAACCCATCTATGTGTTTATACCGGGTTATGGCTGTTTTTGGCCTTTGGGTATTGGAGCTTTTAAAGGTCTGAGCTCATCAACAGGAGCTGCAGTAAAACATCAGACCAGCGTGTTTCTATAAAGCTGCTGAAGCTGTGGCACGAGCAATGCCTCCTTTAGCTGATTAAAATGATCAAACCACTCAGCAGAGCATCTGTACTGTACATAGTTGGCCCATTGGATTTCATTCCAACTTCAGAGACATCATCACTTTCTCAAACATCTGCATTAATTACTGGAGCAGAGTAAAATCCTAATCATTTGTCAACGCTTTCAAACTCATGAAAACACCAGCGCTCTCGTAATCGAGTTCTCACCCGAGCAAATGAGTGAGGAGCCCACAGAAAGAATCGATTGTAAAGATTTGTTTTATCTCTTCAGGCGCTTTTCCCATAAACCTATAAAATTTCTCACAGTGTTTTCCTGAGTCGGGTAAATAGCACAGAGCTGCAGCTCCAACCGGACTGTTTTCTAATAAATCCCCACCAATATTAGACAATTATACAGTGTTCCAATAAACAGTGGAACCTCTTCAGATTCTGTGTCTAAGCTCATTTCAGAAACACCTCCTTTGTAGCTCCACTTTTCTGGTGTTCAGTTAGAGACCTTAACTAGTAGAATGGCCAGTGAGTGGAAGTACAAGGTAGGTGTTTCTAATAAAGTGGCCAGTGAGTGGAAGCACAAGGTAGGTGTTTCTAATAAAGTGGCCAGTGAGTGGAAGCACAAGGTAGGTGTTTCTAATAAAGTGGCCAGTGAGTGGAAGCACAAGGTGGGTGTTTCTAATAAAGTGGCCAGTGAGTGGAAGCACAAGGTAGGTGTTTCTAATAAAGTGGCCAGTGAGTGGAAGCACAAGGTAGGTGTTTCTAATAAAGTGGCCAGTGAGTGGAAGCACAAGGTAGGTGTTTCTAATAAAGTGGCCAGTGAGTGGAAGCACAAGCTAAGCGTTTCTAATAAAGTGGCCAGTGAGTGGAAGCACAAGCTAAGCGTTTCTAATAAAGTGGCCAGTGAGTGGTGTAGTGCATTATAATATCTCCATATTAAACCAGGCTGTGACCCCTTTCATGGCTGATTAACAGTACAGGCCACTGAATTAGTCCTATGCACAAAACAGGAGCACCCTGCCTCTGCACCCCCCCATCACCCCCCACCCCTGGGTCTTTATCTGAACACCCCCAGCTTGTCCAAAAAGCTCATGTTAAGAGCTTAATTAACCCCTGCCCTCCAATGTTATTCCATCAGAGCTCAGGCTCTTAAGCTCAGCGTAATCCAACGCCCACCCCTACACTTACTTACCGGAATTAATGCCTCTTTGCTTCTGCAAGATGTTACAGCTTTAGGAGATGAGGCCTGAATGAGGTGCTCCTACACGGAGGGGCGACCAACACATATCCATGAGAAATTCACAGCTGTCTCACTCTGACCAGGTTAGACAGCTTTGTTCAGTCGATGTGCTCATTTCATTTCAGGTGAGCTCGTTTTGGCTATAACAGTGCTGATTGTGAAGAGTTAATGAGTAGAGCTAATTAGTCTTATATATTCTATGAGTTTATTACTGGATGAGTTCTAACTTTCCTGATAAAAACAAAGTTTTACTTACTGGCCCAAATTTAACAAAACTCTCAGACATTGTACATAATACAGATGGTATGACTGTAAAGCCCATCTCTGGATGTGATCTCCAGTCCACGGCTTTCTTCTGTAGATCTCTGGAACGCCTTCCCAAATATCTTCACCTTCACAATTTATTCAAATCCCATTTAGATGCTTAGATCTGCTGCTTATATCAACCCTCTGTCAGCAACACTGGCCTCCCATCTTACTGTGATTCACCCAGTTTACAACTTTACAACTGGCTCACCCAGTCGGTCCTTCATAGTCTAGAAACCGTAACTCTGCCCGGATTCCTCTGAAACACTTTACAATGAGCTGCAGCAGATCTGTAAACAATAAATAATAATCCAAATAAATAAAATCCAACTCTCCTTCACATGCATGCATGTCACAGAGCAATATGCAAGCTAACTTTCTGTTGTTTATATTTACAACTACATACCTTAACAGTTATTTATAAATAGAAACGTCTGAAGTTGTGACGTCCATAGCATAAGACGTAATAGTGTGTTTTGAGAAATTTTTTTTTAAGAAGGCCCTTGAGCTTCTGTTTGTGTATGATGTACCATTTCTGAATGATATCTCTAAATACACTATTTTTCCAGAAGTTTTCACTCACCCGTCCAAATCACTGAATTCAGGTGTTCCTGAATTCAGTGGAATTCAGTGTTCGTTTCTTGAAGAACAGTCAAAAATTCCCATAAACACTCCTAACCCTTGTGGAAAGCCTTCCCAGAAGAGCTGAAGCTGTTATAGCTGCAAAGGGTGGGCCGGCATCATATTAAAACCTATGGATTAAGAATGGGACGTCACTCAAGTTCATATGCGTGTGAAGCCAGACGACCGAATACTTTTGGCAATGTAGTGTACATTGGAATATTTAAACCAGCGGTCAGCAACATCCGGAGCCTCATGCGACTCTTTCACTGCCCCCTTGTGGCTCCACAGCTGAATCAGATCAGAAGGTAGTAATAAAATAATCCTCCTCTACAGTAAAATAAAGCTCTGCTGATCCTTCAACACAGTTTAACAGTAAATGGTCTTAAATGCTGGAGTTAATGTAGAACTGCTGATTCACCCTTTAACCCTGAAGATCAGCGCAGACGGCTGGTCACCATAGCAACACAGACAACAGTCTCACCCAGCTAGTAGCTACGAAACGGCAAAGAGAGAGATTTAAGACGGACATCGATAATCTGGAGATGATCTGACTGATCAGCGTTTATAATCACTCCAGCTGGTTTCCTGATACGTTTAATCTACAACGAGAAACTGAAACACTAAAAAGTCGCGAAGCTGAAGTTTCTCACTCAGCAGCTTCTTATTCGAATTTTCCCGTTCCACCTTAAACAGTGCAGCAGTTACATTCTGACGCCTCAGACACCATTTAAGGTGGAATGTGAATGTCAGCCTCACAAAAAGACGAACATTGAGAGACAGTTTACAAGAAACTGATCTACTTCTGCGGAAAAGTTTCCTGCTGGAGATGCGAGAAAAGCAGCTGAAGCTTAAAGCAGAGCAAAGTAAGTCTGGGTTTCTGTTCATATTTTTAGTCTAGGCGACGACGTTAGCACATACTGAAACATATATACACTTTGATAAATGGCCATGAAATGTTTGGTTTTTATTGAAAGGACAAAACGGCTCTAAATTTGGGTTTCGAATCCTGACTTAAGCTCTGTGCTGTAGTGTTTTTCAGTTCTATAATAACTGTGAATTTCCTTAAAGCCTTTATTGATGTATATAATAAACGAAGAAACCACACCACTTTGTTATTGCAGTGGTAAAATAAGAGTCTTTTATCTGCATTTAACAGCCAAATAAACTCTAATGAACTGTGAACGTCCGATTTTTTCTTCAAACAGTCGAGGTGGCAGGAATGCTTTGAGGTGGGAAGCAGAGGCTCCGCATTGAACAGTTACAAGTCTCCAGCTGTAATAAACTCGGCATTACATCGGAGATTGTCTTCAGTATTTTGGTCTTTAGATCTTACAAACACACCACTGATTCTTAACTGCTTAACTTCTGTGCTTTAGGGTTGAATAATGACAAAACCTCCATCACCATAACCATTTTTTCTGAAAATATATTTATTATTTATTAAACATTATCAGCTTTACATCCTAACAGCATACATTCCATATATCTCTATGCCTTAATTCACTTCTGTTGAACTGCACTTTACAGACAACCAGCAAGCAAGAAACTACCTCTCCAAAAATGTGGTAATACTGGACTGAAATAACAACACAGTGTTGGTTATAAACTGTGTTAAAGTGCTGTCTTGTCACTTCTGTCTTACTGGCTTGTGTCCCACAGTAGTCCTCATGTTTTCCTGTGTTTTTGGGCCAGTTTTAGTCAGCAGATCTGTTTTCGATTCAACACTGCCATCAAGAGACGCACAAAGGAACTGCAGGCAGGGACTCGTTCCAAAGGGACTCGTTCCAAATCAAACAGGTGTTACTCTTTGCCACGTTAAACTCTCTTTCATTACAACAATAATCCGCCCCTTTAATTACGCTGCTTGTCCACCACTGGTCACTGCGCCTTTCAAAGGTGTATCAGGGAAATCAAGCTAAGAGCACTTTTCTGGCTCTTTTAGTATATGGGTAAAAGCTTTTAGTCCATGGGTAAAGGCTCTTAGTGTAGGAGTAAAGGCCCCCAGTATGGAGTTAAAGGCCCTTAGTGTAGAGGTTAAAGGCCATTAGAGTAGAGTTAAAGGCCCTTAGTGTGGGGTTAAAGGCACTTAGTGTAGGGTAAAAGGAACTTAGTGTTGGAATAAAGGCCCTTAGTGTGGGGATAAAGGCCCTTAGTGTAGGGGTAAAAGGAACTTAGTGTAGGGGTAAAAGGAACTTAGTGTTGGAATAAAGGCCCTTAGTGTGGGGATAAAGGCCCTTAGTGTAGGGGTAAAGGCACTTAGTGTAGGGTTAAAGGCCCTTAGTGTAGGGGTAAAGGCCCTTAGTGTGGGGATAAAGGCCCTTAGTGTAGGGGTAAAGGCCCTTAGTGTGGGGTTAAAGGGCTTTAGTGTGGGGTTAAAGGCCCTTAGTGTGGGGTTAAAGTCCTTTAGTGTGGGGTTAAAGGCACTTAGTGTAGGGTTAAAGGCCCTTAGTGTAGGGGTAAAGGCCCTTAGTGTGGGGATAAAGGCCCTTAGTGTGGGGATAAAGGCCCTTAGTGTGGGGTTAAAGGCACTTAGTGTAGGGTAAAAGGAACTTAGTGTTGGAATAAAGGCCCTTAGTGTGGGGTTAAAGGCACTTAGTGTAGGGGTAAAAGGAACTTAGTGTTGGAATAAAGGCCCTTAGTGTGGGGATAAAGGCCCTTAGTGTGGGGATAAAGGCCCTTAGTGTAGGGGTAAAGGCCCTTAGTGTAGGGTTAAAGGCCCTTAGTGTGGGGGATAAAGGCCCTTAGTGTGGGGTTAAAGGCCCTTAGTGTAGGGTTAAAGGCCCTTAGTGTGGGGTTAAAGTCCTTTAGTGTGGGGTTAAAGGCCCTTAGTGTGGGGTTAAAGTCCTTTAGTGTGGGGTTAAAGGCCTTTAGTTTTAGGGTTAAAGGCCTTTAGTGTGGGGTTAAAGGCCCTTAGTGTAGGGTTAAAGGCCCTTAGTGTGGGGTTAAAGTCCTTTAGTGTGGGGTTAAAGGCCCTTAGTGTGGGGTTAAAGTCCTTTAGTGTGGGGTTAAAGGCCTTTAGTGTGGGGTTAAAGGCCTTTAGTGTGGGGTTAAAGGCCGTTAATGTGGGGTTAAAGGCCTTTAGTGTAGGGGTAAAGGCCCTTAGTGTAGGGGATAAAGGTCTTTAGTGTGGGGTTAAAGGCCCTTAGTGTAGGGGATAAAGGTCTTTAGTGTGGGGTTAAAGGCCTTTATTGTAGGGGATAAAGGTCTTTAGTGTGGGGTTAAAGGCCTTTAGTGTGGAGTTAAAGGCCCTTAGTGTGGGTTTAAAGTCCTTTAGTGTGGGGTTAAAGGCCCTTAGTGTAGGGGTAAAGGCCCTTAGTGTAGGGTATAGAGGCCCTTAGTGTAGGGTTAAAGGCCCTTAGTGTGGGGTTAAAGGCCCTTAGTGTAGGGGTAAAGGCCCTTAGTGTAGGGTATAGAGGCCCTTAGTGTAGGGTTAAAGGCCCTTAGTGTGGGGTTAAAGGCCTTTAGTGTGGAGTTAAAGGCCTTTAGTGTGGAGTTAAAGGCCCTTAGTGTGGGTTTAAAGTCCTTTAGTGTGGGGTTAAAGGCCCTTAGTGTAGGGGTAAAGGCCCTTAGTGTAGGGTATAGAGGCCCTTAGTGTAGGGTTAAAGGCCCTTAGTGTGGGGTTAAAGGCCCTTAGTGTAGGGGTAAAGGCCCTTAGTGTAGGGTATAGAGGCCCTTAGTGTAGGGTTAAAGGCCCTTAGTGTGGGGTTAAAGGCCTTTAGTGTAGGGTTAAAGGCCCTTAGTGTAGGGGGTAAAGGCCCTTAGTGTGGGGTTAAAGGCCCTTAGTGTAGGGGTTAAAGTCCTTTAGTGTGGGGTTAAAGGCCCTTAGTGTGGGGTTAAAGTCCTTTAGTGTGGGGTTAAAGGCCTTTAGTGTGGGGTTAAAGTCCGTTAATGTGGGGTTAAAGGCCTTTAGTGTAGGGGTAAAGGCCTTTAGTGTAGGGGATAAAGGTCTATAGTGTGGGGTTAAAGGCCCTTAGTGTAGGGGTAAAGGCCCTTAGTGTAGGGGATAAAGGTCTATAGTGTGGGGTTAAAGGCCCTTAGTGTAGGGGATAAAGGTCTGTAGTGTGGGGTTAAAGGCCCTTAGTGTAGGGGTAAAGGCCCTTAGTGTAGGGGATAAAGGTCTTTAGTGTGGGGTTAAAGGCCCTTAGTGTAGGGGATAAACGTCTATAGTGTGGGGTTAAAGGCCCTTAGTGTAGGGGATAAAGGTCTATAGTGTGGGGTTAAAGGCCCTTAGTGTAGGGGATAAAGGTCTATAGTGTGGGGTAAAGGCCCTTAGTGTAGGGGATAAACGTCTATAGTGTGGGGTTAAAGGCCCTTAGTGTAGGGGATAAAGGTCTATAGTGTGGGGTTAAAGGCCCTTAGTGTAGGGGATAAAGGTCTATAGTGTGGGGTTAAAGGCCCTTAGTGTAGGGGATAAAGGCCCTTAGTGTAGGGGATAAAGGTCTTTAGTGTGGGGTTAAAGGCCTTTAGTGTAGGGGATAAAGGTCTTTAGTGTGGGGTTAAAGGCCCTTAGTGTAGGGGATAAAGGTCTATAGTGTGGGGTTAAAGGCCCTTAGTGTAGGGGATAAAGGTCTATAGTGTGGGGTTAAAGGCCCTTAGTGTAGGGGATAAAGGTCTTTAGTGTGGGGTTAAAGGCCCTTAGTGTAGGGGATAAAGGTCTTTAGTGTGGGGTTAAAGGCCCTTAGTGTAGGGGATAAAGGTCTATAGTGTGGGGTTAAAGGCCCTTAGTGTAGGGGATAAAGGTCTATAGTGTGGGGTTAAAGGCCCTTAGTGTAGGGGATAAAGGTCTTTAGTGTGGGGTTAAAGGCCCTTAGTGTAGGGGATAAAGGTCTATAGTGTGGGGTTAAAGGCCCTTAGTGTAGGGGATAAAGGTCTATAGTGTGGGGTTAAAGGCCCTTAGTGTAGGGGATAAAGGTCTATAGTGTGGGGTTAAAGGCCCTTAGTGTAGGGGATAAAGGCCCTTAGTGTAGGGGATAAAGGTCTTTAGTGTGGGGTTAAAGGCCTTTAGTGTAGGGGATAAAGGTCTTTAGTGTGGGGTTAAAGGCCCTTAGTGTAGGGGATAAAGGCCCTTAGTGTAGGGGATAAAGGTCTATAGTGTGGGGTTAAAGGCCCTTAGTGTAGGGGATAAAGGCCCTTAGTGTAGGGGATAAAGGTCTTTAGTGTGGGGATAAAGGCCTTTAGTGTAGGGGATAAAGGTCTTTAGTGTGGGGTTAAAGGCCCTTAGTGTAGGGGATAGAGGCCCTTAGTGTGGAGTTATAGGCCCTTAGTGTGGGGTATAGAGGCCCTTAGTGTAGGGGAAAAGGCCCTTAGTGTGGAGTTAAAGGCCTTTAGTGTAGGGGTAAAGGCCCTTTGTGTGGGGTTAAAGGTCCTTAGTGTAGGGGTAAAGGCCCTTTGTGTGGGGTTAAAGGTCCTTAGTGTAGGGGTTAAAGGCCCTTAGTGTAGGGGATAGAGGCCCTTAGTGTAGGGATAAAGGCCTTTAGTGTAGGGGATAGAGGCCCTTAGTGTAGGGATAAAGGCCCTTAGTGTAGGGGATAAAGGTCTTTAGTGTGGGGATAAAGGCCCTTAGTGTAGGGGTAAAGGCCCTTTGTGTGGGGTTAAAGGTCCTTAGTGTAGGGGTTAAAGGCCCTTAGTGTAGGGGATAGAGGCCCTTAGTGTAGGGATAAAGGTCTATAGTGTGGGGATAAAGGCCCTTAGTGTAGGGATAAAGGCCCTTAGTGTAGGGGATAAAGGTCTTTAGTGTGGGGATAAAGGCCCTTAGTGTAGGGGTAAAGGCCCTTAGTGTAGGGGATAAAGGTCTTTAGTGTGGGGTTAAAGGCCCTTAGTGTAGGGGATAAAGGTCTATAGTGTGGGGTTAAAGGCCCTTAGTGTAGGGGATAAAGGTCTATAGTGTGGGGTAAAGGCCCTTAGTGTAGGGGATAAAGGTCTATAGTGTGGGGTTAAAGGCCCTTAGTGTAGGGGATAAACGTCTATAGTGTGGGGTTAAAGGCCCTTAGTGTAGGGGATAAAGGTCTATAGTGTGGGGTTAAAGGCCCTTAGTGTAGGGGATAAAGGCCCTTAGTGTAGGGGATAAAGGTCTTTAGTGTGGGGTTAAAGGCCTTTAGTGTAGGGGATAAAGGTCTTTAGTGTGGGGTTAAAGGCCCTTAGTGTAGGGATAAAGGTCTTTAGTGTGGGGTTAAAGGCCCTTAGTGTAGGGATAAAGGCCCTTAGTGTGGGGTTAAAGGCCCTTAGTGTAGGGATAAAGGTCTTTAGTGTGGGGATAAAGGCCCTTAGTGTAGGGGTAAAGGCCCTTAGTGTGGAGTTAAAGGCCCTTAGTGTGGGGTTAAAGGCCCTTAGTGTAGGGGATAAAGGCCCTTAGTGTGGAGTTAAAGGCCCTTAGTGTGGAGTTAAAGGCCCTTAGTGTAGGGGTTAAAGGCCCTTAGTGTAGGGGATAGAGGCCCTTAGTGTAGGGCTAAAGGCCCTTAGTGTGGGGTTAAAGGCCCTTAGTGTAGGGGATAAAGGCCCTTAGTGTGGAGTTAAAGGCCCTTAGTGTGGGGTTAAAGGCCCTTAGTGTAGGGGTTAAAGGCCCTTAGTGTAGGGGATAGAGGCCCTTAGTGTAGGGATAAAGGCCCTTAGTGTGGGGTTAAAGGCCCTTAGTGTAGGGATAAAGGTCTTTAGTGTGGGGATAAAGGCCCTTAGTGTAGGGATAAAGGCCCTTAGTGTGGGGTTAAAGGCCCTTAGTGTAGGGATAAAGGTCTTTAGTGTGGGGATAAAGGCCCTTAGTGTAGGGGATAAAGGCCCTTAGTGTGGAGTTAAAGGCCCTTAGTGTGGGGTTAAAGGCCCTTAGTGTAGGGGATAAAGGCCCTTAGTGTGGAGTTAAAGGCCCTTAGTGTGGAGTTAAAGGCCCTTAGTGTAGGGGAAAAGGCCCTTAGTGTGGGGTTAAAGTCCTTTAGTGTAGGGTTAAAGGCCCTTAGTGTGGGGTTAAAGGCCCTTAGTGTAGGGATAAACGTCTTTAGTGTAGGGTTAAAGGCCCTTAGTGTGGAGTTAAAGGCCCTTAGTGTGGGGTTAAAGGCCCTTAGTGTAGGGTTAAAGGCCCTTAGTGTAGGGGATAAAGGCCCTTAGTGTGGGGTTAAAGGCCCTTAGTGTAGGGTTAAAGGCCCTTAGTGTGGGGTTAAAGGCCTTTAGTGTGGGGTTAAAGACCCTTAGTGTGGAGTTAAAGGCCCTTAGTGTGGGGTTAAAGGCCCTTAGTGTAGGGTTAAAGGCCCTTAGTGTAGGGGATAAAGGCCCTTAGTGTGGGGTTAAAGGCCCTTAGTGTAGGGTTAAAGGCCCTTAGTGTAGGGTTAAAGGCCTTTAGTGTGGGGTTAAAGGCCCTTAGTGTAGGGTTAAAGGCCCTTAGTGTAGGGGATAAAGGCCCTTAGTGTGGGGTTAAAGGCCCTTAGTGTAGGGTTAAAGGCCCTTAGTGTGGGGTTAAAGGCCTTTAGTGTGGGGTTAAAGACCCTTAGTGTAGGGGTTAAAGGCCCTTAGTGTAGGGGTAAAGGCCCTTAGTGTGGGGTAAAGGCCCTTAGTATACAGGGTAAAGCATAGCTCCTATAGCAAAGACTCACTGGGAACCCTGCACCCACAGCCAAGCCTCTACAATATCAATATATTATTTTTTTAAAATCTTTTTTTTTTTTTTTTTTGTAAAACAGCTACATATTGTTTTGCTTTTATGATATATGTTGGCCATTTCCCACCGATTAGCTTTTTGAAAGTAGGTACAGCATAATTGTATTACTCTGTCCTCTAAATGGTCTGTTTTCATTCAATTCTGCAGCCCCAGCCAGAACGAGAGCAGTTAGTGTGAGTGATCAGTTCTGGCTCCTGTTTTTCCAGGTTTCTTTTTTTCTCCTGGGGAGCAGCCAGAACACCAAAGTGTTCATGTTTTCTATCACTGTGGGGACGTTCGGCCCCCCTGAACAGACACCCACACAGACATTTTTTAAATGTAGTTTAAAAATAACACCCAAAACTGGGTTTTAAGGTAGCTGCAAGCTGTGTAGCGATTTGGTGAACAGCAGAGGGCGCTGTGGCATGTATGAACTGGCCCGCGCTCACCTTCACATTACAATTGTGCTACAATGAGGATTGTGGTGTCCTACATACAATAGGATGTCACAAATTAAATAATAAATACAGACAGAGAGAGAGAGAGAGAGAGAGAGGGATGAGTGGGCAGTGCTTTCTCCCTTTGACCCATTTTACAACAACTTGGTCAAGGTGGACACAAACAGGATGTGACTTTATGTCCAAATAGTGTCATCTCACATTTAACAGCTCTCCTCCAATATCAATATTAGAGTCTCTCAGAGGCCCCCAAAGGGCTGCTGGCTCTTTTCTCATGACGTGCCGTGACAGGCGGTTGCCTTTATCCGGAGATAAAGAACGATGTCTTGTTTTTCACTTCATTTATTTATAACTCTAATGAGCAAAAGATGCTCTGAGGATGCTAAACGCAGACCGAGCGTGCGGTAATGCGCCTCTGAAGTCTAGCAGGGACCCGAATTCTCCAGACCTGGTGCTTTAGACCACCAATGAAGTGGTCGTAGTGATGAATGTCAGCAGTGTTCATAGGACACAGCCTGTGGTAATGGGGATAAAAGCAAGCCGCTCTTTTATTGATCCAATGTCCAGTTACTGTTTATCTGTGTGTGGTTATGCAGATAGACTGCAGTGCAAGTCCAGAATCGGAGCCCAAATCACAAGCCTGCTAATACGGGAGTGAAAAAGCAAACATTGCACCCTCGGTCTGGATTTTTGCACCCTCAGCTGAGCTTTGGGGAAAATGCATTCAGACAGCCTGGCTAACTCTGAGCTAAGAGCAGCGCTGTAGCGTGCAAATCACTACTTAGGTACGAATATTGGCTCTATTTCTGCAGCATGAAGAAGAATGCATCTCCACAGCGTTTATATGTCTGATAAAGACTGAAGTGTGGTCACTGTAATTGATAACAGGGTATTGGACGGAAGTTAGCATCCTCTTTTCTTAGCATACTTGCTAATGCCAAGACGAAATTAATCAAAAACACCTAAATTAATCAAAAATTGATGTTTCAGTTTGTTTAAACAAGTAGTATTCAGTAAGAGAAACCATGCTTTTACATTACTGCACAAAGACCATTAAGGGCTAAGGGCCTTTAATTTCTAGTATAAATAGTCAAATTATTTATCTTTATTATTTTATTATTTATAAGGCTATTTCTGAGCAGATTATGTATGTAATATAATCCACTTCAGGCCCGAATCATCCTATGGGTGGCCATTACACCATTACTTTAGTCAAGCTATCAGGTTTTTGGTAGTTCGCTGGTGCTGTTTTGAATGTACTTTGAATTTGAAGCTCTAGATATTAAAAGCTGTGTCTGGGAAATCTGTTCAAGCGAGACCTGGTATATCGACAGAGTAGAGGATGTTCCTTTATAAAGTCAAAAGTAAAATGTAAGCTAATTGTCATCAGAGATAAGGAAAAAAAAATTCCACGCCCGCCACGGCAGTACGCTTTAGCCTAGGATGCTTGATGGTTTAGGTTTTTCTGTCTTTCTGTAGATTTCATCGGTTGAATTTAAATTTTTCGGCTTCAGTGGGGCCTGGCGATGGACTGACGTCCTGTGTTTCCTGCCTTCCACCCAGTGACCACTCGGATAGGCTCCAGTACCCTCTGCGACCCAGGAGGATAAGCAGCTTCACAGAGATAAATAGGCTTGTGAAGATGCTCTACTGGGAAATCCTGAGTTGGTTGTTGGGCTTATGTTGGCCCATGTTCTCGTGAATGTGGACATAATCCTGCTATTGTTTTGTCTCAGTTGAAAAACTAAGGTGCTTATGTTTGTGACGTGCCCAATACCAGCTAGTATACTGCCCTCATGGTGCTACATAGGCCTCGTGACCTGCTGTGACATCACAAAAAAATTCAATGACCGCCCAAAAAAGCAACTCACTGAAGGAGCCCGGCGAACAGTTGAGCCGGTGACTTGATCCAATAGCATAAAGAAGGAGAACATTTTTAAATGATCACAGATTTCAGAGAAAATGTGACTCCTGACAACCACGCAAGATGTGGTAGTAGGGCTGGGCAATATGACGATATGCATTGTTATCATGATAAATTATGTCACAATACAATGTGCTTGTAGACACTGACCAACTGCCTTTTTCCTTATAATAAGAGCAGAATTAGTCCCGTTTAACTGGATTTCGTGCAACATAGTAAAAATAAAAATCATTGTGTTCAAAAATCATTTACAGTGTGTTCAGAGTTTATGATAGTTTTTTTAAATGTAAGTCTATTGCTTCTTTTTCTCTGTTTCAACTGATCAGCTGCGTGAAAAAATAAATATTGCGATATCGTGTGCTGTGAAAACTTGATTTGTATTGCAATATTATATTTTTGCCGTATTGCCCACCTCTATCTGGTAGACCACCAAAACTGCCCCATCAGATAAACAGCACTGAAAGCTTCGATCTCTGAGAGAGAGGAGAAGATCAAGCTGCTTCAGATCTGAAAACATCCACAGGTGCTTCTGTCCATCCTTCCACTGTGAGAAGACCACTCAGCGCTGTGGGTCTGACAGGACGTGTAGCTGATCGAGAAGAACTAGAACACAAGCAGGAAACCAACTAATCAATGAATAGTATATATATATATAATGAAATGTATTTAATGGCTGTTTTATGAGTAATTAATTAAGTCTTTTTTCACTGTGTTATTCTTGCGAAGCCTCGCTCTTCCACAGCTCCTCTGGTGCTTTTTCTCCACAAGTTAACAATTAAAACAGAATATTGCAGTAAAGTCACAGATAGTTTATTTTTTGGTAATAATTATGAACAAATTCCAGCTACGCATGTCATATATTTGCATATCTACACACGTTTGAATAGCTACACCCCTGTTTATTTGAGATGCCCCCTTGCTGACTCTGTTCTGAAGCCCAGCCTGCCAAATCAGACGCGCTGGTCTGCTGTCACATGGGAACTACCCCTCAGGCCTGCTCTACTGGTGGCCTGGAAAGCTGTGACGGCAGACTTCACACACTTCGGGACGAGTGTGGAGTCTTCAGACTGGTGCTGCTGCGGCGTGACACGCGGAATCAGAAATGAGAAACGACTGAGAAGAAGTCTCGCCTTTAAGCGCACTCTCACTTTACTTTCATGTTCTGCTTCGTTCTGTAGAGCACTGCGCCTGTGAGACTCCGCTCTGGGTCTTCGTCCACTGCGTAAAACAAGAAGTCAAGAGAACTTCGGCTCTAGATCACCGTCATTGTTCAGCTGCCTGAAAGGCATCCAGGTCTGAGTGGTCTATCCTGGTCTATTCAGTCACACTGAAACCCCTACAACCCTCAGACCAACTCTCAATAATAATAATAAAAATAAGAATAGCAATTTTATTTATATAGCACTTTTCACGCCGGTCGCAGCTCACAGTGCCGTACAGGCAGGTGATAGAGCTCAACGTTGATAGAAGAAATTATAAGTATTAATGAGAATCATAATAAAATGACAGATCAGATTAGAGCGATAAAGACCACAAGACGTGGAGTTTTACTGAAGCTCCGGGTTAAAGAGCTGCGTTCTCAGATGTTTATTTAAACTGAGCTCTGAGCTCGACTGTCTAATAAAAGCTGAACTGAGCTCCACAGTTTAGAAGCAGAAGAACTGAAAGAGCCTCTCCTCGTTTCTCTGTTTTACTGAAGGTCAGTATCTGCAGATCTAAGATTACACGCAGGATCATGAACAGACAGACATTCTGTGATGTAAGTGGTGCTTTAAGGTCACTTAGAGCCTTAAAAACTGGTAGCAGAGCTTTAAACCTTTATCGTGAGCGATACAGACAGCGGGTGCAGCTCGTCTAAACTGGGGTGGTCTGATCTCTCTGTGTTGTTTCTGTCAGGATGCTGACGTATTTTGCACGAGTTGTAAAGGATGTACTGTTTTCTTAGGAAGTTCAGTAAGAAGACCATTACAGTGATCAACTCTGCTGAACAAACGCCGCTACAAGTTTCTCTGAGATGGAAAAGGCTGAGCTTCAGCGCCACTTGTGTTTACATGCAGACAAAACCGAGCTCAGAGTCCAAGATCACACCCAGGTCCCTACTGCAGGTTTGATATATGAAGCTAAAGAAGCATCCGACACTTTTCACATTCAGATACTGCCTCTGACAAACTGCGATTTCTTCAACATTATTTCTTATCATCAGTGGTGACGAGAGCATGTGATAGCATTTTAGGCATTATTATGAAACAGATTGGCCAAGCTGCACTTAAAACAGCTGTAAAATACTCATTAAACTCACAACTCAACTGTGTTTCACTGCATCACAGCATGAAAACACCTTTGTGCTGTTAATTAATTATCATTGACTGCTCGGATGGAGTATATTGATGAAGTAAGAACCTGGTTCTGTTTAAACTGAGGGGCTGGCGACTTATGTTCTTAACTAGAACCAGGCTGGTCAGACAGCTAACAGGCTAAAAGAGCCAACAGCCTAAACAGCTCCATCGTTAATATCACAGGCCTGTATTTACAGTATAATAATTTACTGTAAAACGGCAGAATAAATGTCTAAAAGTATCACTTCAATGTTTTACCTGTTCAAACGTCTGCGTTTCAGTCAGAACTCGCATCAAACCCAGGCTGAGTCCCAAACGGCTCCATCCATCCATCCATCCATCCATCCATTTTCTAAGCCGCTTCTCCGTCAGGGTCGCGGGGGGGGGTGCTGGAGCCTATCCCAGCAGTCTTCGGGCGGAAGGCAGGATACACCCTGGACAGGTCGCCAGTCCATCGCAGGGCAGACAGACAGTCACTCACACCCAGGGGCAGTTTAGCATGTCCAATTGGCCTGACTGCATGTCTTTGGACTGTGGGAGGAAACCGGAGAACCCGGAGGAAACCCACGCAGACACGGGGAGAACATGCAAACTCCACACAGAGAGGACCCTGGTTGCCCGGCCGGGGAATCGAACCCAGGCCCTCCTCGCTGTGAGGCGACAGCGCTACTCACCACGCCACCGTGCCACCGTGCCGCCCTCCAAACGGCTCCATACTCCCTAAATAGTGTTCTAGCTATGAAGGTTTAGAAATTCCAGCCTCTAAAGCCAAACAGTGCCTCCTGTATCGAGTGCGGACGTGTCTGAGACCCAAACGACTGTTTCTCAGCTGTGTTTTACTCTGTTGGGCTGCAGGATCCAGTATTTAAACCCTGTAGGGAGCAGGGAGTGGTGTGAGAAGAGGAGCCACTGGATTGGAGCTAAATAAGACTTGGGTGGGGATTTGGTGATGAAGAAGTGCTTATAAAGTGAAGGTTTTAGCATTAAACTGGGCTGTGACATCACATGTTCATTGTTATACGACAAAATCTTAAAATTCATGAACAGTGTACAACGATAGGCGACCGAACCTTCTCATTCAGCGAGCCATAGCTGCTTGGTAACGATAGCACTCTCTAAAGGAACCAGATTTCTTGGCAGAATACTTGTTTTCATTGATTATTATTAATAACAACTTAAATTATGCTAGCTTTTCTAGCAGGGTAGTCATCTTGCTTGGTAGTTAATTGAACTTATTGGCAGTTTACTGCACTTTTATGAACTCACACTCACAGTCGTGTGGAATCAAACAAAACTTACAATTTTCTCTCAAGTTGGTGAAAATATAAGCAAAAACATTCGTTCTGCGGCAGCTAGTGCAAATGTGTTCATTAGCTGAGTCGTTCTATGGAAACGTCCATTTTTTACAGATACATAACACTCAGTAAACATGTTAGTGTTGCAATTTATTCATATTTTAATATAAAATAATAAAGTATTTTAACAGTTACACCTTCTTGAGCCATTTTATCAATATTGGTTTTTAAATCAATCATATAGAATTCCTGTCACCACAGAAGAGCTCGTCCCCACGGTCGTGTGTGAAGGCTGAGGCCATATTTTGAGGTAAAAAACATCTTTTTCTGCACTTTTAACTGCAATAATCTCTACATGACTGTAAATACATAAATTAAATAACATAAAGAAAACAAATAGCAAGTAAATATTAAAAATATATATAATAAAAGTCCCCAGGAGTCGTGTCTCTGGTGTTACTGCGTCTCTTATTCTGAAATAAAAGTCACGCCGATGACGTCACTCGACCTCCTTTGACCTGTTGTCTGAGGATCTATGGAGAAAAGCTCATGGTGAGTCCACTGTGTCTCTCAGTTCTCAGAGATCTTCTCATTCAGCTCATGATCTCATATGAAGCTTCTAGCTGACGTCACTGGTGTGACCGACTTTATTCTGAGGTCAGTGTGAAAAAATAGAAACACAAATGGATTAAATTCCATATTTTAGTGGACGTTCCCTGATGGACAGCGTGTGGTTTGATGTTCTGTAAAATGCACTGATCATTAAAAACGTCTCTGGTGTTTCCTTTATTATGTGGAGCACCGATGACAGTCAGTAACACCAGTGACCCCTATGGAGAGACAGAGAAGTGGACGCTTCTGTAGAACGATCCAGCTTCACATTCAGGTGCTGATATTGGTGATATAATAGTGCTCATCTAGAAGAATAAAGAATTTACTAAATTGTCGCTGCCATTAGCTGCAAGTCTTCCTAAAGCCAGAGGAGAAGCCAGAGCCACCCCGGAGTACCATTAGGTCTTGTTGGTTCCCATCGTGAAGCCAATAAACTCAAACTGGACCCTTCTGATCCAGTTTCTAATGGAAAAAGCAGTTCCAGTGTTCTAATGACCAACAATCTGCTACTTTATGCAATGGAAAAGCACCCTTGATGTTTCTCCAACTAAATCACACCCGAGCAGCTGGTTGAGTGGTTCATTTGTGGTGTTTGATCATCATTCTTCTCTCACAGCTCTGAAGAAGCTGCTATTATTGCATGTGGGGTCCTGAGGCTTTGGGGCTGGGAATACGGCGCAACATCATCACACGTTCTTCAAACACTTCCATTACAGGTGCCAAATGAAGCGATTTGGGAGGTTTCCAGTCTCAGTTCAATTCAATTCAAATTTATTTGTGTTGCACTTTCTACAACAGACTGTCCCAAAGCAGCTTTTTAGACCAATAATGAGCGGGACTGAGGCCGGCGATGGTGGGGAAAACTCTCTGAAAGCGAGAAAAGCTGTCGGATGCTGCAGATATAGTGCTTTAAGCCAAGGATGCCCTGCTGAGAAAAGCAGCACAGACCAGCATGATGTAAGTCTCGCTGGTCACCAACATTCATTGTGTTTTGAAGATGTTTGCTAGTGTCTGCTGGTGACCAGCGTTCCCCATATGGAAAAATATACATATTTATCAAATATATTTTTACAATGTATGTTAAATATAAAAAAATGTTAAATATATTTTTAAATGCATTTATTTGCATTTGTTCTTATATGTGTAGTTTACATTAACCACGTTCGGCTGCAATCAGACTCTCACACACAATGTACTTCACATAAACAAGATATCAGATCAGATCTGATTATCAATACCTACAGCCCTCACTTCTGTCCTGCTAAAGGACCATTAGATCAGATTTAACATGAAGAGACTGCAACATGAACTCATTTCTAAAGGAATCAGACAGTGAAGAACATCAGACAGGATTCTGGAGATGTTCCTCCACTTTCAGATGGAGCTGATAAACTCATTTCTAAAGGAAACAGACAGTGAAGAGCATCAGACAGGATTCTGGAGATGTTCCTCCACTTTCAGATGGAGCTGATGATAAACTCATTTCTAAAGGAATCAGACAGTGAAGAGCATCAGACAGGATTCTGGAGATGTTCCTCCACGTTCAGATGGAGCTGATAAACTCATTTCTAAAGGAATCAGACAGTGAAGAGCATCAGACAGGATTCTGGAGATGTTCCTCCATTTTCAGATGGAGCTGATAAACTCATTTCTAAAGGAATCAGACAGTGAAGAGCATCAGACAGGATTCTGGAGATGTTCCTCCACTTTCAGATGGAGCTGATAAACTCATTTCTAAAGGAATCAGACAGTGAAGAGCATCAGACAGGATTCTGGAGATGTTCCTCCACGTTCAGATGGAGCTGATAAACTCATTTCTAAAGGAATCAGACAGTGAAGAGCATCAGACAGGATTCTGGAGATGTTCCTCCACTTTCAGATGGAGCTGATAAACTCATTTCTAAAGGAATCAGACAGTGAAGAGCACCAGACAGGATTCTGGAGATGTTCCTCCACTTTCAGATGGAGCTGATAAACTCATTTCTAAAGTAATCAGACAGTGAAGAGCATCAGACAGGATTCTGAAGATGTTCCTCCACTTTCAGATGGAGCTGATAAACTCATTTCTAAAGGAATCAGACAGTGAAGAGCGTCAGACAGGATTGTGGAGATGTTCCTCCACTTTCAGATGGAGCTGATAAACATTCACAGTTATTTCTCTCTGGTCCATTTCTATGTGTAATATTCTGGACTGTTCTGAAATCCCATTTAAACCCTGTGTGAAGCAAAAACAGTCAGGGCTTCAAATCTGGGAGAACTTGAACAGTTTATGACCAAATCAGCAGCACATAAGGCTACAGGGAGCACTTGACTGCACTTAATTTGACAAACTGATGCCAGAAAATATTACGCCTAGGCTGCCAATATCTGCGTCCACTGCCTGTTGTAATATTTACAGTGTAATAAAGAACCAAACAGACTAAACACTTCAAACTGTAACTTGTTCCAGAGAAAACTGTGGGGAAACATACAAACATACAGAGCGATAATATTCTTTGCCATTTTTTTGGCCATAACCATATTTGTAAGTGTATATCGCTATTATCTGTATTTTATACAAGAAAACCTTGTATCTCCATTTTTGTTGTTTTTCATTTTTGACATGATTTTAAATACCTGCTGTTCTTTATTGTGTGTAAATTTCATGATGAATGGACCAAAAGAAATGACCTAAAATAACTTGGAAAGACTTACATTAAAAGTAAAGTTTGTTTTTTCCTTCTCATGTAACGTTTCACTTTGGAGATACGACGTTTTGTTTCCACCAACAGCAATGTGTGGAGGAATGCAGGCACTGCCCACACGGGTTTGTTGGCATCATCACTGGTGAAGCAATCTGATGAGCAATGACCATGTTCATCAAATAGCTTCACCAGTAAAGATCATACTGGTCAACAGTTAAACCAACAAAGACCATGCTGGTCAGGAGGCTTCACCAGCAAATACCATAGTCACCAACAGTTAAACCAACAAAGACCATGCTGGTCAGGAGGCTTCACCAGCAAATACCATAGTCACCAACAGTTAAACCAGCAAAGACCATGCTGGTCAGGAGGCTTCACCAGCAAAGAAAACTGTAATGTTAGCAGTTTAAGTATGAACCCTTAAACATTTCTTCACCACTGACTATAATTAAATACATGAAACAGTAACTGCATAACAAGCATTTAGTCAGAATATATTATTTTACTTACATTTGTAGCTGCGCTTTTAGGCTGTTGGCTAACTGCAGCTGCACACAAATTACATTTGAAAACAAGATGATGGGGTAAAAATAAGAAATGAGTTTGGGCCTGAGACTTAATGAACGTGCAAGCAAAGGAAGGATGCCAGGAGTGAAGTTGAAGAAGAGAGGTGGGTTCAAAAGACTGAGCTCCTGGGGTCGTTTAAATGTTGAATAATTCAAAGTCGACTACAAGTGCTAATGGCCGTTTTTCAGCAGGGGTGTACTTGACTGTTTTCACTGGGTCTTTAATAAATGAAGGGTGGTCGTTTGCACTGTACTGCAGTGTAAATGCAGAAGTCACGGTTGAGTTGTTTCTCTGGCAGTGGGCCACTTGCGCATCTGTTATCTCTGCTTCTGATTCCACAGAGGAACGTGCCAGGAGCTATACATCTCTGGCCTCCAGCGCTCGATGCATCCTACCCGGTTTGAATCGCTGCCCATGCTGAAGCAGGACCTTCTGTCTTGTGAGACCACACTGCTGCTGGTGGTTTTCTCAGCCAAATGCCTGCCGTAGCCGAATGAGTCGCCAGCATAGCCCTCCCCCACCATCCCACATCCTCCCCCATCCGTCCCTCTGAGACAGACCAGAGCCTAACGCTTCACATCCCGAGCACATAAATAGTGCGACAATTACATAAACATAATAGAGTCCTTAAAGTGTCTCAGGTCTTCCGGTGCTCTTCTTGCAAAGATAAAATTAATTATGCTTAAATAAGACGGGCAGCTGTTCGTCCTCACTCTGGGTTAATTAGATGTTTTGTCGTATGGAATACCGTTCGCCTGCTGCGCCTGACCTGAGCTTTTGTTTAGCTGCCAAAGAGCTTTGTCAAACCTGCCCCGGGCAGCTTGTCACTTCTCTTTAGCCTCGCTGCCCACGGCGTCTCCGCTGACAATGCCACGTTGAGGCTGATTCGAGCCGAACGTTCGGAGATGTCCAACCTAATGACCCACAACCGTGAGTCATCAATCCGCTCTCCGTGAGCGTAACACCATTACAGCGGCTCTGCAACTCTGTTCCCGGGAGACTTGTGTGCAGTGTCATGGAAGACTTGCCCAGATGCTCGATTAGTCTTAGGGATCTCCAGCCAGGGGCCGACCGAGGCCGCCCCTTTCTTCATACGACAAAAGGCCGTGAGTTTGAACTCGCCAAGCAAATCGGACCCACTGAATACGGAATTAATTGAACGCAGCTACGGAACAAGCATGAATAAGCTGGAGAGAGAACGTCATACCATTTGTGATGCGGCTGTCTTATGTAAATTAGGCTAGAGCCAAAAAACAGAGAGAGGAAAGGAACAAGGGAGCGGTTTGCCACAACATGCTGTAGCTGCCTCTACAACAGACAGTGAACAGAATACTCATTATGTTAAAGGTCTGCTCAAGGTGGGTTCACCTGCAGGTCCGGCATGATCTGCTGAAGAATCTGCGGCCGAGATTCACTTTGAAGTGCTGTGGTCATTGCCGATAAAAAAAAAAAGATGTTTGGCTGAGTGGGGGCCTTGGAGAATTACTAACTACTCGTAGAGGCAAACAGCCCTGTGATGAAGAGGCGACCTGTCCAGGGTGTATCCTGTCTTCTGCTCAGTGACTGCTGGGATAGGTACCAGCACCCCCCCCCTCCCCCACCCCCCCACAACAAATGAGCTGCAGAGAAAAACATGTTAGTAATGACAAGCAGCTGCAGAGCATCCAGTAAGTATCTACGTACAAAGTCAGACGGATTTATTTCCACAATTCTATCAGCATTTTAACCTGTGTCACAGTTTCAGTCTCTGTTTTGACTTTAAATGAATTTCAGTACCTTATTTATTAATTAGCTAAGATTTAAATGCTGACACAGATAAAAATGATGCTGGTAGTGAAGCCGAGCTGCTGTATTTTGCTGTGTTGCTGCCCGTTTGTCGGTCGACAGTGACCACACGATGCTCATTATGTGGTGCCTTGTGTATGTTCAAGTGGCTTTGATTAGCCTAAAATACACAAAGCCTTTTTATTTCTCTTTTGCACCACTGAACTGTTTATTTGTCCTGCTGGGTATGTGGAGTTGTGATGGTCTTTAGGCTCCGCCGTGTCACGTCCTACATCAGTAGAGCTGTTTACAACAAACACAGGCGGGAAATGACGAGGACCACATGCACGTATGTGGGCATGGGTGGGCATGGCGTGCGTTTGAAGCTGGCGAGTGGGCGCAGGAGTCACACTTTATTATGTGGGCGCAGGCAGCACCATTAGCGGCAGAATCGGCCGGGTGCAGGTATTAATAATCAGACTCTTGCAGACCTCTACATTATGTCTAGCTGGACTACTTTACATCTGAGTTTCTCTGCAAGACCCAAACACATCTGTACCAAGAGGAAACTTAACAGTCCTTTAAGAACTTTATTTAGAATGAAGCCGCTAATCAAGGTAAGCATCATTTGGAAGGTGGACAATCAGCTTAAAACAGTTGAAATAAAGTAGTTCTGAATATCGTGTAAATCTTCCACAGCTATGAGTGATTAGATGAGTTTACAGGGCTTTTTGCTCATATTCACACACATATATGCATATAAGCACAGAGACAGATAATGTATACAGAGGAAATGTATAATTTAAATAGATTCCATGTAATATTGTTCTCTTAAAGTAGGTCAGTTTAGCACCCGGACTCTTTTAATACGGAGCAGTGCTGCTGTAATACATGCAGAATGTGGTTTTACATCGTCTTGCTGAAATAATCAAGGCCTTCCCTGAAAAAGACGTCGTCTGGACGGCAGCAGATGTTGATAAAACATGTTTATATCATTCAGCTTTAATGGAGCCTTCACAGATGAGCACGTCACCCAGGCCATGAGCACTAATGCCCCCCTAAACCATCATGGATACTGGCTTTAGAACTGAGCACTGATAACAAGCTGAGGGGTCTTCAGCCCGGAGGACTCAGTGTCCATGATTTCCTAAAGAATTTCAAATGTTGATCCGTCGGACCGCCGGACGCTTTTCCACTTCCCCCCAGTCCATTTTAAATGAGCTCAGGCCCAGAGAAGGTGGCAGCGTTTCTGGATCCTGTTTATATTTGGGTTCTTCTTTGTGTTTTAGAGTTTAACAGCGTTTGTGGATGCAGTGATGAACTGTGTTCACAGTCAGTGGTTTTCAGAAGTGTTTCTGAGCCCATGCAGTGATTTCCACTACAGAATCATGTCTGTTTTTAATGCAGTGCTGCCTGAGGGCCCAAAGATCACGGCCAGCAGATACTGGTTTTCAGCCTCGTCCCTCACAGACAGCGATTCTCTCTCACATATATATATATATTGTGTGCTTGAGGAAGCTCAAAATGGACAGAGCATTCACCTCCCTCTCTCTCTCTGACCCATTTCTCTGTTTTTGCTCTTTCCGCTGTGGCCTCATGCCTCAGCCAGATCTGAGACCCGTACATGACAGGAGTGAAATTGAATATTTCACGCCCTGTGTGACGAGACTCACATGTCCGAGAGAGCGCTGCGCAAGGAGTTTGGCTCAGACAATAAAGAGGAGGCTGAAACGAACGTAGCCTCTGTGCTAACGCAGAGTCCGGAAGATGAAGCAAAGCCTGAATCGCACCACAGCTTTTAGCCACCTGAAGATCTCCACACTACAGACAAGAGCTCAGCAGTTACAAACAGAGCTTCGTGATTTCTTAGACGGCATGGATGCTAATTATGTTAGCGTAGCTGGAGAGCGCGCTAGCGTGTAGCTTAAAGGACACTCAGGTTTAACAAAGAGAAGCCCAGCTCTGTTAGTCACATTCCTCACAAACGCACTCGGCCTGATGGAGCTTTAATGGGAACCGTCCTTCCTCCGACGCTCAGGATCCTCTCCAGGCAGACGCTGAGCTTCTCTGTGAAGTGCAGTCACAATATTAAGTGCTATAATTAGTAAAGTTGCACCGCTGTGTGGCTTAATTAGCGCCGAATTAGCTTGCGAAAGCCAGAAGTCACCAAGTCACTCAAAATAGTCCACTGCCTTCAAGCTCAACGCACCATCATGTTGAGTTTAATCATTTCAGAACCTGAATCATGGCAGCCAGCAGTCACTGTTTCAGACCTTCTGATGAAGAAACTATTTCTATCCCCGCACAAATACGGGGAGGGGGGGGGGGTGTAAAACGCGGCCTGTGCAAAGTTCTGGTTTTCCAGCGTGTTAAACTGACGAAATAAAGTGAAAAATGCAGTGAGATGGCGTATATACGGCTCTCTGTAGAGGATGTGCTAACTTCTTTTCACAAAATCAACAACACATAATTTGACTTTTGCATACTGTGTAACTGCGAGGTGTTTGCTGAGCGCTGCTCCCTCCTGAGACACCAGCACTTTCTCAGACAGCCAGATACGATTTACAGCCCTGAGTCTCTGCACATCTCATCACTCTGGTGGGAGAAATGTGAGTTTATGAGTTTACAGATCTCTGCATTAGCACTGATATTTTGGAGATAACTGTGGGGGAGGACATTTACATGTTTTTGAAGACTGGAAATCTACAAGTGCGACTTGTTTTAAGCACAAAAGTAGCTGAGCTCAACAAATATTAGATACAACGTTTACAATTGTGCAAATCTCAATGTGGCACAATCATCAGCCAGTTCATCAGCTCCGAAGGCAAGTTGCTGGAAATAAGGTAAGATAATCCTTTATTAGACCCACAATGGGGTAATTCAGAATTGACAAACAAAGTAATTAACCTTGTTAATTACTTAACAAGGTAACAGTTTGGTTAAATATGTATATTGCTAAAGATAGTCATATAAACTCCATCCTTCACAAAATGAACAATATAAATTTTATGAATAAAAGAGCAAAAATCTTTAAACTGTAAGGATTTTTTACCCAAACTGCAATCACCATAAATGGATTATGGACCAAGGCCATAGGGTCTCCAGGGCCACACGACTCAAATCCTCGGAATGATCCACTGCAGATTCAAACATTATATAAACAAACAATCAGCCCTTCACCAAGCACAAGTATTTCAGGCATTTCAGCCACTGCGCTGCCAGATCTGCCCCAGTCAACTGTAAGTGTCATTGTTGTGAAACAGATCACGTCATGGAGTCAAGGAGCAAAAACAGCTAAGCAGTGAAGTGGTAGAACAACACAGTCTCATGAGTACCAAGGCACATAGTACTGTTGGAAGAAACATCAGCATGAAAACTGTGCCTCATGAAATAGGTCCCCATGGTCGAGCAGGTGCGCATAAGCCTGAGGTCAATGCACAATGCCAAGCGTCGGCTGGAGTGGTGTAAAGTGCCGCCACTGGAGTCTGGAGCAGTGGATTCTGGGTTTGGCGGATGCCAGCAGTAGAAGTAAAGTTTGGTGGAGGAGGGATGATGAGCTGGGCTGTTTTTCAGGGTTTGGGCTCTCGGTTCCAGTGAAGGGTGATGTTGAAGCTACAGCACAAAGACATTTTACAGAGTTAAGCTTCCAACTTTGGGTCGGCAGTTTGGGGAAGAGCCTCTCCTGTTCCAGCAGAACTGAGCCCCCAGCACAAAGCAGCTCCATAAAGACATGGAGTGACCAGTTTGGTCTGGAGGAACTCCAGTGGCCCTCACAGAGCCCTGACCTCAACCCCACTGAACACCTTTGGGATGAACTGGAACGGAGATTGTGAGCCAGACCCTCTCGCCCAGCATCAGTGTCTGACCTCACAAGTGCCCTTTAAACTGAATGAGCAGAAATTCCCACAGACCCTCTCTAACATCTTGTAGAAGCTTCCCAGAACAGTGGAGGCTGTTAGAGCTGCAGTGGGTGGCAACTCCATATTAATGCCCATGGTTTCGGAATGGGACGTCCAACAAGCTCATTTCGGTGTGATGGTGTCCACATACTTTCAGCTGTATAGAGTATTTACAGTTATTTTGACTGGGATTTTGTTGCCATGCAGTTTAGTTGACTCAGTTTAGAAAAAGAAATCTTAATTAAAATTTTACATGAGAACTGTTACGATGTAGAACTGGATACTGCACATTAATAAGGATCATTTTGTTTATTTTCATAGTTTCATAATGACCAGTTCTCCTCAAAGTGGTCTTCAGAAAACCTTGGAAACTGAATTCATTTTAAATATTAAATGTTTAGTTCTCATTTTGAGATTGTTGTGTATTATTATAGGAGTATTTCACATATTTAAATAATTTCTAGGTGTTCTTTCTTCTTGTTTAAAGACATTTGTATGTCTTGTTATTCTATTATCTGGATTATGTCTCCAAACAAGCAAAATTATTTGCTAATAGATTGAGAGAACGATGATAGATGAAATCATTTAAAGTGAAAGAAAATCTAGAAATAAGTTGAATAATCTTCTAATATTTTTACAATATCTTACAGTGAAAAAATATTTACATTGACCAGATTTAGATGCTGTCACTGGTTAAGACAGCACTGTTTGCAGTGTATTTACACAAATGTGAAATATTGTTTAATATCCGGCTTTAATACCACGACTCGCCCGAGGGTTCAGCCCACCACGGAATGCATGGTGCCCATCCGAAACTGCGGTCCTTGAGCCGCGACTGACTCAAAGACGAGTCTGTCACTGTCAGACTGAATTTCAGCCTCTGACTCTCATTGCTAATGATGTGGCGTAGCTTCTGTCGTCGGGGAGTTCTGTCAGGGTTCAATATCTACTCAGATTCTTCTGCTTGACTATGTTTGCTCCACCAAATGCCACTTTTCCGAACCTCACCGCAGGCAATACCTTCCAAACCCTGAGTTATCTGTCAGAATCACGTACACTGGCAGCTCTCGGCGATCGGCTCCTCGGCTCCTCGGCTCCTGGGCTCAGCCACGTCAGCGATTCCCTTCTCAGTGTCAGGGAGATGCTCAACTGGATGCCATGACGGCTGCGTAACTCTCAGTGTCAGCCTGGACGTCTCTCCGGCTGAAGGCTGTTGGACGGTTAAATCTCCTGACCACACACCAGTAGTGTGTGAGTAACGGGGTCACTGAGCTTCCTCCAGTAGTCCTTTCATCTTTCTGACACACCTCTCCACTGAGCTTTCTGCCTTTCATCTCTCCACGCTGTTTCCTCTACCTGCTCCCTGAACGGTGGTCTTTATTTCTTCTTCCTCTGCAGCTCTGTGTCTATAGAATCAGCTCCCTGCCAGCTTCCGAAAAATAGGCGATCTAAATTCCTCAAAATCTCTTCTTAAAACTCATCGTTTTAGAGATGAATATTGTTGTTAGATAGGTGCTTTGTGTCTGTAACTGTCTAATTGTGATTGTCTATATCTGTCTGGTTTGTTGCGTCTGTATTTGATAGATGAGATGTGTGTAAAGTGCTTTGAGCTGTTGGAGAAGGCACTATATATTAACAGTAACATTAAAATATGATCATGATTTAGCTTCAGTGCTTTTTACATTATTAGTGCATTGAATTTGATCATCTTCTTCGCTATCATCATCATCACCATCATCATCATCACCATCCTTACGATCTCCACCTTCATTATCACATCGTCATCATCATTTTCACCATTGTTACTATCATCATCACCATCAAAGCTATCACATCACTGTCATGATCACCATCATCATCACCAGTGTGTCCTACCTTACAATCTTTGTGATTATCCTCATCCTCAATGTGATCTTCTTGCTCTTTCCATCATCATCACCTTCACTATCATCACTACTATCACCATAATCACTATCATCAAAATCATCCTCACTATCTCCATCATCATCACCATCACTATCATCGTCATTACAATCACCAGCATCATCAGTGTCCCCTACCTTACTATCTTCATTATCATCAATGTCATCCTCTTGATCTTTCTCTTTTCATTACCATC